>NW_027331996.1:1472160-1664660 GCF_048418815.1 Hemitrygon akajei | reverse complement strand
ATCTGTCTCTTTCTGTCTCTCTCTCGCTCTCTGTCTCTCTCCCTCTCTGTCTCCCTCTCTCCCTCACTCCATCTCTCTGTCTCCCTCTGTCTCTGTCTCTTGCTCTCCCTCTGTCTCTCTCTCCATCTCTTCCTCTCTCTCTCTGTCTCTTACTCTCTGTTCCTCTCCCTCTCTCTCCGTCTCTCTCTTTCTGTCTCTGTCTCTCTCCCTCTCTCTCTGTCTGTCTCTCTCCGCCCCTCTCTCTGTCTCTGTCTCTGTCCCTCTCACTCTCTGTTCCTCTCTCTCCCTCTCTGTCTATCTGTCTCTTTCTGTCTCTCTCTCGCTCTCTGTCTCTCTCCCTCTCTGTCTCCCTCTCTCTCTCTCACTCCATCTCTCTGTCTCCCTCTGTCTCTGTCTCTTGCTCTCCCTCTCTCTGTCTCTCTCTCCATCTCTTCCTCTCTGTCTCTTGCTCTCCCTCTCTCTGTCTCTGTCTCTCCATCTCTTCCTCTCTGTCTCTTGCTCTCCCTCTCTCTGTCTCTCTCTCCATCTCTTCCACTCTCTCTCTGTCTCTTACTCTCTGTTCCTCTCCCTCTCTCTCCGTCTCTCTCTTTCTGTCTCTGTCTCTCTCCCTCTCTCTCTGTCTCTCTCTCCCTTTCTCCCTCTCTCTCTCTCTCCCCCTTAAGTTATCTCTCCGTCCCTCTCAATCTCTCTTTACATATACAATTCCTCAATTTCTCTATCTCCTCTTTTCCTCATCCATACTCTTTTGCACCCTCCCACTCTTTCCTCCAAACATTCTTCCCTACACAGTCACTAACCTGCATCTTTCCCTTATTGTCGCTTACTCCGTTTATGCCTAACCCTTCGCTTGCCTCTCGTTTTCTCCCCAATTCCCCCTTTCCTGTAGCTTGCTGTCTCCGCCACCCACCCGTCCAGACCAGCACCCCTCCCCCACCCCGCACTCTGATGACGGTTTTACACACTCAGTGGATTACAGATGCTGTATAATTTCTCGTCGGTTGGAAAGATTCAATGTTCTCTCAGAAGATAAAGGCTTGTGGTTTCCGGGAGAGGCTTGTTTGTTTCCATTTAGTGTGCTACAGAATAGGCGCCGGAGGAGTGTGGAGAAGGGGGGGGGGGGGAGAGGGTAAGTGACGTAACAGAGGGGGAAGAAGGGAAAGGAGAGGGGTAGAGAGAGGGAGAGAGAGAGAGTGACAGGCAGAGAGAATGAGAGAGGGGGGAGAGAGAAGAGGAGAGGAGAGATTAGCGTAAATTGGGACATTTGCTTTCAATGAATCAAGATACAGTGATAAATTTTGATTCGCATCCCGTCCATAAAGATCAATTCGTCACCTCGAGACTGGGAGTGCGGGGTTGCGAAATGTAGGGGGACAACTAATTAAATTAACGAATCATACAGACCAATTTATCACAACACTGCATTAGGGAGATTGTGAAGTTAGTGGTCCATCTCTCAGGAAGTCAGAATGTTCGACGTGTGTGGGGTCTTTGATAATGTGGACTGTTTTATTGAGGCAGAGAGATGTGTAAACAGTGTCCACAGTTTCCATGATGTACTGAACTTGTTCACAGCTCTCTGCAGTGTTTCCGGTGGTGGCCAGTGCTGTTGCCGTGACAACACGACTAGTTTCCGCACAGGATGTGTTCTGTATAAACAGATGATGGTCGTCCAGGAGGCGCCGATTTTCTTCTGCCTCTGGAAGAAGCAGAGAGGCCGCTGAGCTTTCTTGGCGATAGTGTCCTTGTGGCTGGACAAGGACAGGCTGTTAGTGGTGTTCACTCTCAGGAGATTGGAGCTCTCAACCCCCTTATCCTCTGCCGTTGTTGTAAACAGGAATGTCTGCATCGCCCCGGCTGACTTCCTGTTGTCAGTAACCAGCTCTATTGTGTTGGTGAAATGGAGGGTGTGGGGAGTGTTGATACCAGGTCACAAAGCTCTCCAGCTCCGACCCGACACGCGGGTGGAGAAGGTTTACAGGAGTAAATTCCAACCGTGTGCAAACAGCACTGGCTCTGTGAACACGGGTGGAACTGTCCAGACGGACTGAAGGGTCTATTTACGCGCTTTCCCCCGAATCTCGTCCTTCTCTCTCACTTTTCTCACTCTCACCTTCCTCTCTCTAGTCTCTCTCCGCTTCTCCTCTCTCATCCAAAACTCTACTATCCCTCCCCCTCACTCTCCTCCATTACTCCCCACTCCCTCCGCCTTACCCCACTCTCACACTGACCCCTCACCTTCTGCTTACTCCCTACCTTCCTGAATCCTGCATCACTCATATGAAACATATTCCTCCCGCGCCCTCCTCAAGGCTCCTCCTTTCGGCCCTCCGAAAGGCTTTATCTGCTGTCGCTTCTGCAGGACACGGATTTACTCAACTTCCGGTGACTCTGATTCACTGTCAAATCCTCAGTGGAGAGGGAGGGAGAGGGCGAGGGGAAGTATCAGGCCATTGGGAAGAGGGAGAAACAGTTGAGGGAATTGGGAAGGGGGCGAGGGAGGAGGGAGTCTAAGGGATGACGAGATGTGGGAAGAAGTAAGTGTGCAGAAGGAGGAGAGATAGAATGGGTAAAGAGCTCGGGGGAAGTTGAGAAGCAGGAGATACCGGGAAGATGGAGAAACAGGACTGAGTGGAACCAGACAGGAGAGGAATTTCTCTCTCACCCTCTCCATCTCCCCCTCCCTATACGTCTCCCTCTCACTCCCCCTCCTCTCTCTCCTCCTCTCTCTCTCTCCCTCTCCCCTTCCTCTCTCTGTCTGTCACTCACTTTCTGTCTCCCTCTCTCTCTCTCCCTCTGTCTCTCCCTCCACTCTATCACTCTCTCTCACTCACTTTCTCTCCTCTGTCTGTCTGTCTCTGTCTCACTCTCTCCACACCCTCTCTCTCTCCCCTCTGCCTCTGCCTCTCTCTCTCTGTCTCTCTTCCCCCTCTTTCTCTGTCTCCCACTCTGTCTGTCTGTCTGTCTGTCTGTCTGTCTGTCTGTCTGTCTCTCTCTCTCTCTACTATAAATGCACGGATAGAGGGAAGGATATGCAGTCTGGGAGAAAGGCGGAGCTGGGTAACGGAACGAAGCCAATGCCGATACAATCAATTGCTGACTCGATCAGTTTCACTCCTCCCTCTCCATCTGCGTCTAACTCATTTCCCTCTCTCTGTGGCCAAAGGACAGATGTGACAGTGGTGAAGAGAGAAAGAGAGTGAGTGAGAGAGATGTTAAGAGACAAAGGGTAGACTATAGGGGGGAGAATGGGAGAGTGCAGGTAAGTAGGTTGAACAGGGTGAGAGTGGGATGAGCGAGTGGGTGCAGTGATAGAGGGTGAAGAGAGGCACCGAGGGAAGGCGGAAGGAAGGTGGAGGGTAAGAACGTGAGCAAAGATAGAGGCTGGGGAGGCAGAGAGGGAGAACGATTTTACGTGAAATTTGGGCAAACAAGAGAAGGAGAGCGGGAACAGTGGTGGGATAGAGAGGGAGGGAAGCAGAGAGAGAGATAGGAAGGAGTGGAGTAGCGTGGAGGCGGGAGAGATGGAGAGGGCTGGAGTGGAGGAGATTGTGGGAGTGATTGCGAGAGTAATACAGGGGAAAGGTTTTTGTGTGTGTGTGAGAGAGAGAGTGATGAAGGGGGAGACAGAGAGACTGCACTGAACAGTCGGGGTAAGAGAGGGACAGAGGGAGTGAGAGCGCGTGGGAGAGATGGGTAAGATTGGAGGAAGGGAGAGAGGTACAGGAAATGGGAAAAGAAAGGGGCAGAGAGGAGGAGGTGTAACGGAGAACAACACACACAAAATGCTGGAGGAACTCAGCAGGTCAGGCAACCTCTATGGAAAATAATAAAGAGTGGACGAGTCGGACCGAGATCAGCAAGATGAGAGGATTTGATCAGTGGGGAGTGGGAACTTCCCGAGGATGCTGCGGGATTGTTTGTTGGATTACAGTAAGTGAGAAGTACAATATATAATGAAAAACACAATCCCAATTCTAAAACAAAGAGTGAAGGAATTGATGAAGGAACAAGTGATACGAACAATCTACTAAACAAGTGTAAACAGAGCACAGAATCATTGATCTGAGAGAGGGGGTGTAGAGGGGGTAAGGGGGTGAGGGGAGAGTGGGGGAGACTGGAGAGCGGTGGAGAAAGGGGAAAAGGGGAGAGAGAGTGAAGACAGTGATGAGAGTGAAAGAAAGAGAACGTGGGAAGAGGGTTCAAGAATAGGAGAATGGGGTATACTGGGGAGGAAAGAGTGAAGCAGAGAGTTGGGAGAGAGTGGGAAGTGTGGGGAGAGAGTGTGGAAGAGGGGAGGAGTGTGGGTGAGACAGAGAGAGAGAGAGGAGAGAGTTGAGAGAGGGGAGGGAGAGAGAGAAGAGAATGGTAAGGAGTGAGAGGTTTGTAGGCAAGAGAGTGGGGAGGGCGGAGGGACAGAAATGGATGGGTATGGAGTGGGAGGTGCCTCACCTCATCTTGCCCTGATGACGGATGATGCTTTTCCTTTTGCTAAGGCAGAGGTTGATGGACTTTCGATCGGTCAGGGCATGAAAGGATACGCGGCGAAGGCAGGAAAATGGGGCTGGGAGGAAAAATGGATTTACCATGATGAAGTGGCAGAGCAGTTTTGATGGGCCAAATGGCCTAATTCTGCTTCTGTCTCTCATGGTCTTATGGTCCAAGAGCAGCTTCTCATTCAATGAGAGCAAGAGCAATGAACTGGTTCTGGACTTTGGAGGAGGAAACAGGAACCCATGAGGCAATCCTCATCGGGGCTCAAAGGTGGAGACGTTCAGCAACTTCAAATTCCACAGTGTTAACATTTCAGAGGATCTGTCCCGAGCCCGGGACACAAGTGCAATTACAAGAAAGCAGGAACTGTCTGTCCTCAGTAGTATGGCCCAGCACATCATAGTGGATATGGCCCAGCACATCACGCATAAAACTCTCCTCACAACTGAGCACATCTCTGCGGTGTGCTGTCGCAGGAAATCAGCATCCATCATCAAGGACCCCCACCACCCAGGCCATGCTCTCTTCTCAATGCTGCCATCAGGAAGAAGGTGCATGAGCCTCAGGAGCCTCAACCCCAGGTTCAGGAACAGTTATTACACTCAACCAACAGGTCCTTCTTTCTTTTTACAATATTTTTATTCAGAAGAAAAAAAAGATTTAGAGTGCAACACATAGATACATCTCAACATAACTTGTGTACATTCATATATTGTAATAAAATTGATCAAAATGTTATAGCATAACACATAAAGGTATACCACTCTAATCAAAAATTTAAAGATAGGTCATACATCATGAAAGAAATGTTTTATATATATATAAAAAAGTCAGCCCCCTACCAACTACCAAAGAAAAAAGCTGACGGATGACAATGGAAAATTAGAAAAAAAAAACGTATTCACTTAAGAAGAGAAGATAAAAATATACATAAAAGTCTGTGCACTGTTAAACTTTATAAATTGGAAAAGTAATTTAGGAAAGGTCCCCAAATTTCGTAAAAAGATTGTTCCGAATTTAAGACTGAGCAGCGGATATTTTCTAAATATAAATACGACATAATATCATGTAGCTATTGAAGATGTGTAGGAGGGGTAGACTCCTTCCAGTTAAGCAAGATTGCTCTTCTTGCTAAAAGACAGGTAAAAACTAAAACCTGTAGGTTAGGAGTATTTAAAGTTATATCTTCATTTGCAATGATATCAAACAAGGCAGTAAGGGGATTTGGGTCAAATTGGACCCTAAAAAGTTGGGAGAAGGTATGAAATACTTCCCGCCAAAACTTTTCAATTGTAGGGCAAAACCAAAGCATATGAATTAAAGAGGCATCAGCAGAGTTGTATTTATTACAAAGTGAAGAAACATTCGGGTAAAAACTGGAGAGCTTCTGTTTAGAAATGTAAGCTCTATGAAACACTTTAAATTGTAGAAGAGAATGACAAGAAACAGTGAGGCGCAAAGGTAAACTCGTGTTTCAGAAAATAAGAAATAGAGAAGGCATGGCCATTCGGCCCCTTGCGCCTCTTCTGCCCTTCACTCAGAACATGCTTGACTTTTGACCTCAGCACCACTTTCCTGCAACTTCCTATCACCGCTGAGCCCCAGGATATGACTATTCAATTTAGAAACCTTGTGGAGATAATTGCAATGATTCACTGCACTCTGGGAGAGGAAATTTCTCCTCATCTCAGTCCTGCTGAGTTGTCCTCGGATTCTGAGTCTGCGAGCACTGGTTCCACACCTTATGGAAAACATCATTCCAGCCCTTCCGCTGTAAATATCCTGTGAGATTGTATTTCTCTAATTCTGACACAGGAATGTGATCTGTCTCAGTCAAACCACCTCCTATTTCACTCATTTTGAGACAGTCCCAGTACGATGATTTGTTGTAGGAGCATCTCTATGGACAAGTGAGTGCAGTTATCCTGTGTTGTTCCACAGCCTGATGGTTGAGGGGAAGTAACTATTCTTGACCCTGGTGGGATGAGTCCTGAGGCTCTTGTACCTTCTACCTGATTACAGCAGTGAGAGAAGAGCCTGCCTGTGTGGTGAGCCTGATCACAGCTGCCTGTATCGCCATCTCCACTGGCCTGCGCTATCCGGGACAAAAGGGATTGTGGAGAGTCAATGTGGTACTCTGTCAAGTATCACTGTGATCCGTCCCCTCTTGCCTGCCCTATCTGGGACCAAAGGAATTATGGAGAGTAAGTGTGTTACTCTGTCGAATATTACTGTGATCCGTCCCCTCTGGCCTGCCCTATCCGGGACCAAAGGGATTGTGGAGAGTAAATGTGGAACTCTGTCGAGTATCACTGTGATCCGTCACCTCTGGCCTGCTATATTAGGGATCAAAGGGAATGTGGAGAGTAAATGTGGTACTCTGTCGATCATTACTGTGATCCGTCCCCTCTGGCCTGCCCTATCCGGGACCAAAGGGATTGTGGAGAGTAAATGTGGTACTCTGTCGAATATCACTGTGATCCGTCCCCTCTGGCCTGCCCTATCCGGGACCAAAGGGATTGTGGAGAGTAAATGTGTTACTCTGTCGAGTATCACTGTGATCCGCCACCTCTGACCTGCCCTATCCAGGACCAAAGGGATTGGGGAGAGTAAATGTGGTACTCTGTCGATCATTACTGTGATCCGTCCCCTCTGGCCTGCCCTATCCGGGACCAAAGGGATTGTGGAGAGTAAATGTGGTACTCTGTCGAATATCACTGTGATCCGTCCCCTCTGGCCTGCCCTATCCGGGACCAAAGGGATTGTGGAGAGTAAATGTGTTACTCTGTCGAGTATCACTGTGATCCGTCCCCTCTGACCTGCCCTATCCAGGACCAAAGGGATTGGGGAGAGTAAATGTGGTACTCTGTCGAGTATCACTGTGATCCGTCCCCTCTGGCCTGCCCTATCCGGGACCAAAGTGATTGTGGAGAGTAAATGTGGTACTCTGTCGAGTATTACTGTGATCCGTCCCGTCTGGCCTGCCCTATCCAGGACCAAAGGGATTGTGGAGAGTAAATGTGGTACTCTGCCGAGTATCACTGTGATCCGTCCCCTCTGGCCTGCCCTATCCGGGACCAAAGTGATTGTGGAGAGTAAATGTTGTACTCTGTCGAGTATTACTGTGATCTGTCCCCTCTGGCCTGCCCTATCCGGGACCAAAGGGATTGTGGAGAGTAAAGGTGGTACTCTGCCGAGTATCACTGTGATCCGTCCCCTCTGGCCTGCCCTATCCGGGACCAAAGGGATTGTGGAGAGTAAAGGTGGTACTCTGTCGAGTATCACTGAGATCCGGGCTCTCTTCCTGCCCCTTATTATTCTTGTCTGTGATTGCACTGCGACAATCTCTGGCCCAATGTCCCCCCTTTCTACAAACCCCGTTTCTGTCCTTAGCCAAATGTCCTCTTCATCTGCACCGTCCGCACGATCCTGCCACCCATTCTGGGTTCTTCATCGGGACCCGAACTCCATCTCCTCACTACCGGTTCTCTGTGCACACTCCCGCTTTCCCCCAGTCCCTTTAAAGAGTCAATTGCGCTCCTTATTCATTAGAATTTATGTCACCCTGGGGCCAGGTCTGACACAGCGAATTGAGATTAGTTAACTTAAAGGAGTGGGCAGGCTTGTGTCTAAGACAGTTTAGAAAAGTCTGCACTGCCAGCTGATCTGTCCAGGGGTTTTCCGGCATTGGACTCTCACGTATCCTTAAAACGAGCTATAAAGTACGCAAGGGATTGTCCTTTTTTCTGTAGTTATCGGGTAAATTCACCAAAATCCGCATGCAGTCAGGCTGTCATTCAAATGGGTTCCCTTACCTCAGCGACCCACCGTGCCATGGCTTGTATTACATCAGCCCCTCTGGTGGCTCCCGGTCACCTTCGGGCGTCTGCCTGGGAAAGGGGAACCCACTCCCTATCCCTGTCCGAGAGGGTCCATATATAACCCTGAGGAGTGGCACAAGTCCCCGGGCAGGGTCTGGAAAGGGGAACCCACTCCCTGTCCCTGTCCGAGAGGTTCCATATATAACCCTGAGGAGTGGCACAAGTCACCGGGCAGGGTCTGGAAAGGGGAACTCACTCCCTGTCCCTGTCCGAGGGTTTCCATATATAACCCTGAGGAGTGGCACAAGTCCCCGGGCAGGGTCTGGAAAGGGGAACCCACTCCCTTTTTCAATGAATTCAGGTAAAGCCCCTGGTCTTTTCCAATGGGACATTGGAAAAAATGTTGAATTTCCCCATGGGGATGAATAAAGTATCTATCTATATATCTATCTATCTATCTATCTATCTATCTATCTATCTATCTATCTATCTATCTATCTATCTATCTATCTATCTATCTATCTATCTATCTATCTATCTATCTATCTGGTCTGGACGGTTATACTGCTGAATTTTTTAAATCCTTTTCTTCTATACTCGCTCCTTGGCTTTGTAAAATTTTTAAAGATGCGTTAACCGTAGGTAAATAACCACAATCTTTTTATGATGCCTCCATTTCTCCAATTCTTAAAAAAGATAAAGACCCCACTGAATGTGCATCCTATTGACCAATATCCTTGCTGAAAACGGATTCTAAGATTTTTACCAAAATTTTGGCCACTAGATTAGAAAATGATTTACCTCAAATTATCTCTGAAGATCAGACCGGATTTATTAAAAACTGTTATTCATCTTTTAACATTAGAAAATTAATTAATATAATTTAAACTTCTTCATCTAAAATAGCAGAATGTCATTTCCTTAGATGCTGAAAAAGCGTTCGATAGAGCTGAATGGCTATATTTATTTAATACATTGCAGAATTTTAATTTTTGCTTGAAATTTATATCATGGATTAAATTAATGTATTATAAACCTTTGGCTTCGGTTCTTACCAATAATGAAAGATCTCCTTTTTTTCAGTTGTCCCATGGTACGAAGCAAGGATGCCCTTTAAGTCCTCTATTATTTGACATTGCTTTGGAACCTTTAGCCGTTGCCATTCGTGAATCACCTAATATTTTTGGTATTACCCGTGGGTAAGGAACTTATAAGTTATCATTATATGCTGATGATTTGTTACTATACATATCTGACCCTGAGAGATCTATTCCTGCTATTTCATCCTTGCTTGCTCACTTTAGTAGCTTTTCTGGCTACAAACTGAATTTTAATAAGAGTGAATTATTTCCATTAAATATGCAAGTTTCAATCTATAAACACTTACCATTTAAAGTTGTCACAGATCATTTTACTTATTTGGGTATTAAAATTACCAAGAAACATAAGGGTTTATTTAAAGTTAATTTTTTACCTTTAATTGAACAAATCAAGCAACGTGTTACCAGGTGGTCCCCATTACCTCTGTCATTGGTTGGTCGAATTAATACTATCAAGATGATAGTGTTACCCAAATTTTTATATTTATTCCAAGCATTACCAATTTTTATTCCTAAATCTTTTTTTGATATTATTGACTCCAAAATATCCTCGTATGTGTGGCAGAATAAAAATCCTATATTAAGTTAAAAATATTTACAGAAGCCTAAGAAGGAAGGTGGTTTTGCTTTGCCAAACCTGAGATTTTACTATTGGGCAGTTAATATTCAATATTGAATATTTTGACCACAAGAATCGGTCATAGTTCCTTGCCCACAATGGGTAAATTTGGAGTGTAAATCTGTACAAGACTTCTCATTGTTTTCGATTTTAGGATCTTCGCTTCCTTTTGCTTTATCTAAACTGAATAAACAAATAACTAATCCTATATTTAAACATACATTAAGAATATGGTTTCAATTTCGTAAATTCTTTGGCATGAAAAATCAAGCCCTATTATATCTATCTTCTTTTTCCAGCCCTCTTTTATGGACCAGGCCTTTGTGTTATGGAAAACAAAAGGTATAACATGTTTTCGTGAACTATTTTTAGATAACAGTTTTTATTTCCTTTGAACAGCTATCCAGCCTAAAACTCATTTTTTTTAGATACTTGCAAGTTAGACATTTCTTGAATGTTAGTATTTTCTGAAATTATGTCCAATGGACATTACAGAAAAAATTCTATCTCTGAATCCTTGCCAGAAGGGTTAAGTAGCTATCATTTATCATATGATCATGAAAATACAGCCAGGAGTATCAGAAATAATTAAGAAGGAATGGGAAAAAGAACTTCACTGTCTTATACCCACAGAGCAGTGGGAGAAAATTTTACAATTAGTCAATTCTTCTTCTATTTGTGCTAAACATGCCTAATACAATTTAAGGTTGTTCACAGGGCTCACATGTCCAAGGATAAACTCGCTCGATTTTATTCTTATGTTAATCCAACCAGTGACAGATGTCATTCTGAAGTCGCTTCATTGACCCACATGTTCTGGTCTTGCCCCTGTTTGCAAAATTATTGGAAAGATGTTTTTGGTATTATTTCGACAGTTCTGAATATCAAATTGCAACCGCATCCTATTACTGCAATTTTCGGTTTACCAATGGTGGATAATAGTCGTTTATCCCCCCTCAGCCCGGCGAATGATTGCATTTGTTACATTAATGGCTAGAAGATCTATCCTATTGAACTGGAAAGAAATTAATCCTCCAACGATATTTCAGTGGTTTTCTCAAACTATTTCTTGTTTGGGTTAAAAAAAATTACAAGTGTTGTCTTTGACCCTTCAGTTAAATTTGAAGAAACTTGGAGACCATGTATTCAACATTTTCATATGAGCTAAACTGACTTATCCTAAACCTTACTTTTATTGTCCTTAATTATTTGGATGGAGGTGCGGAGTTATTGACGCTACTGTGTATAATTGATATAATGCAATGGCCCATGTCGGTTAGGATTTATTTTCATTTTTTTGGGGGGGAGTTCTTATTTCTCCATTTTTTGTAACCACTATGAGTTTGGGAGGTTATTATCATCTATTTGTATTTATACCTTAGCCTATTAATTATGTACTCTCAAGCTCGATGTATTCATGTTTCATTTATGTTTGTTTAAAATCAATAAAAAGATTTACAAAGAAAGGACTATTCTGAGGAAAGGGTGGAATAGGCGCAACGGGCCGAGTGGCCAGGCATGCTCCTGTTACTTATTTTCTAAAGCACGAGTTTACCTTTGCGCCTTGTTCTCCCTTGGTTTTCAGCCATTCGGATTGCACAGGGGAGCGGTGAGAGCTCCGGAGATCCACCGGCAGCCGCTGCGGGGCAGCTCCCGTCTCCCAGCAGGAAGGGACGGGTCTGGGAGACAACTCCAGACAACAGCCCCGATCCTCGGCGGGGAAAGGCCGGGCGCCCTCCGTGTAGCTGAAACATCTCACGGAATCTCCGCCAGTCTCTTCAGCTCTGCCTTCGAAAGGATTCACGACCTGCCGGTGGTGCAGCCGAAACCCGAGGCGCAGCTCCCGGTCTCCAGCCTGACTCGGTCCCGGTTCCAAACCCCGCCCCGGCCGGGCGCTCAGCGTCCCGCCCACTGACACCTCTCAGCCAATGAGAGAATCCTTCTCCCAGCACCGGTCGCTGATTGGCTGTGAGTGTGTGAGGACGGGCTGCTGCTGGGAGCTGGAGATGTCAGTCACAGTTAGTTCTCAGAATTAAAGGAAGTTCCCCGAAACTCAAATTGCAAAATAAATTTTATTATCAGAGTCCAGTTAAGTCACCACATACAACCCCGGGAAGCATTTCCCTGCGGACATACTTAGAAAAAGTATAGAATAGTAACCATAACAGAAGCAGGCAGTGAAAGATCAGCCAGAGTGCTGAAGGTAACAAACTGTGTAAATGCAAATATGGAGAAACAAGATAAATAACAGGAACATGAAATAACCGCAGCGGCTGCTGATGGATCTCCGGAGCTCTCACCGCTCCCCTGTGCAATCCGACAGGATGAAGGCCAAGGGAGAACAAGGCGCAAAGGTCAACTCGTGATTTAGAAAATAAGAAACAGGAGCAGGCGTTGTCATTCGGCCCGTTGCGCTGTTCTGCCCCTCACTCAGAACACGGCTGATCTTTGACCTCAGCGCCACTTTCCTGCAACGTTCCGAACATCGCCGAGCCCCTAAATATGTCGTCAGTGATCCCTGGTTCCACAGCCCAGCCAGGAGAAACATCATTCCTGCCCCTACCCTGTAAATACCCTGTGAGACTGTGTCTGTCTCAGTCAGGAAGCTTCTCCATGTGAACCTTGTGTTAATGAAATTGGTGACAGTTCTTTCAGACCAGCAGCTTTGACCAAAAGAACACCAGACAGTGGTCAGCACGGAATGTTCTGCAGTTACTGTAGGAGAAGGACTGGATGGACACAGTGGTGTGTTTCCCTGAGCAGACAGTCCAGACCATCTGGCAGAATGCCTCATCACCAGATCTCACCAACAGGCAGCAAGACCTCGCCTGTCTGGCGGCGAGAGGGCCCCTCCCAGTCTGATCCTTGCTGCATGCCCGGAGATCACTCCCACAGCGCGCTGCCCCGAGATTACTGCAGTGGAGACGAGAGGGCCTCTCCCAGTCTGATCCTTGCTGCATGCCCGGAGATCACTCCCACAGCGCGCTGCCCCGAGATTACTGCAGTGGAGACGAGAGGGCCCCTCCCAGTCTGATCGTTGCTGCATGCCCGGAGATCACTCCCACAGCGCGCTGCCCCGAGATTACTGCAGTGGAGACGAGAGGGCCCCTCCCAGTCTGATCCTTGCTGCATGCGTGGAGATCACTCCCACAGCGGGCTGCCCCGAGATTACTGCAGTGGAGACGAGAGGGTCCCTCCCAGTCTGATCCTTGCTGCATGCCCGGAGATCACTCCCACAGCGCTCTGCCCCGAGATTACTGCAGTGGAGACGAGAGGGCCCCTCCCAGTCTGATCCTTGCTGCATGCGTGGAGATCACTCCCACAGCGGGCTGCCCCGAGATTACTGCAGTGGAGACGAGAGGGTCCCTCCCAGTCTGATCCTTGCTGCATGCCCGGAGATCACTCCCACAGCGCGCTGCCCCGAGATTACTGCAGTGGAGACGAGAGGGCCCCTCCCAGTCTGATCCTTGCTGCATGCCCGGAGATCACTCCCACAGCGCGCTGCCCCGAGATTACTGCAGTGGAGACGAGAGGGTCCCTCCCAGTCTGATCCTTGCTGCATGCCCGGAGATCACTCCCACAGCGCGCTGCCCGGAGATTCCTGCAGTGGAGACATGACGGTCGCTCACCTCTTTGCGGTCTGTGGGCTGGCGAAGATCTGTGGAGAAAGATGCAAGGGCCTGTGCCACAGCAGCTGCGTGACAGAAGGCTCACTGATCCTCGGGCTGTTCCCAGGACGCACAGGAAAACGGACAGCGAGTGCTGCTGGAAGATCATCAACACGGGGAAAGAGGCTCGAAACTTGTTGGCCTGCCATCACATCGAGATGTCCGGAGAGCAGGGGTTCCCAACCTGGGGTCCACGGTTACTGGTATTGGTCTTTGGCATTAAAAAAAATGTTTGGGAACCCCTGTCGTACAGGAATGCTGCTGACTGGCACATTCCAGACTACAGGGACACCATTGGAACTACAGGGATCCTCTACACTGGACAGGGAGTGGCCGGATTGGCTGAGGAAGCCTCACAGTTATTATAGCAGTGAACCACCCCAGGGGGACACATGGCTTCTCCTTTCAGCGCAGGACTTAAATCGTCTTCCAGGGGAAGGTCCTTCCGACCGCAGGGATGAGGCCTTTGGAGATTCAGCTGACGTTTTTGTCGCTCTGGGTTTTTACGGGATGGGGTTGCTAGCCATACGGCCAATCCTCCTCCGCTCGTAGCCGGCTTAGTCCATTGGGCGTTTACTTATCTGTTGCCTGTTTAATTTGTTTTTAATCCCACAATAAACATAGAAATGGCCAGAATTTCCACTGATCACATCCAGCAAAACCAAGTTCATTCCCGGAGACTGCAGCGCGCGTAGTGGACAACCGCGGTACTGCAGGGGATCAGCAGCTCCCCGAAAGTGAAAGCATTCTGAATCAGGAAGTGCCGCGAGTTAACATGGCTTCGAAAGGACCGACTGAGAGTTTGAGCGAGGAGGCAATTTGTCCCGTCTGCCTGGATTTCTTCACCGATCCGGTATCACTGGAGTGCGGACACAACTTCTGTCGCTCTTGTATCACACAGTATTGGGAAAGGGAGCAGAGAATCTCCTGCCCGGAATGTAGAGAGGTGTTTGCTGACCGCACCCTCAGGGCCAGTCGGGCCTTAGCAAATCTGGCTGAAAAACTTCGAAATCTAAACCTGAATCCGAAAGGGAAGGAAAGTAAACGTCACTGCGAGGAACATGAGGAAGAACTGAAGCTGTTTTGTGAAACGGACAAGACACTGATCTGTGTGATCTGTGCAGCTGCGCAGGAACACAGAGAGCATCGATTCATGCTAATTAAAGAAGCTGTTAAAATCTACACGGTAAAACTAACGTTAATTTAATACTTAACACATCTCCTTTCTCCTAGATACCATTACACGAGCCTCCATAACCAACACATCATTCTCTGCAACTTCCGCCTTCTCCAGCGGGATTCTAGCATCTCTCCGTCCCACAGCCCACCTCCGCACCCCGCAACTCACCGGTCTCTATACGGATCGCGGTCCACGTCCTGTATCGCCCTGATCCACTCGCTCCTCCCCACTTATCTCCCTCCTGGCACCGACACCTGCAAGCGGGACAAGTGCTACACCTGACTCCTAACCTCCTCCCTCGTCACCATTCAGGGCCGCAAACAGCCCAGCTCCTCCCGTTTCTTCCATGGTCGATTGTCCTCTCGTATTAGATTCCTTCTCCTCCAGCCCTTTGCCGCTTCCACCTGTCCCCTCTCAGCTTCTCACTTCATCACCCTCCCCCACGTTCCCCCTCACGTTGTCTCACCCGTCACCTGTCAGCTGGTTCTCATCCCCAACCTTTTTATTCTGGCTTCTGTCCCATTCCTTCCTAGTCCTAATGAAGGGTCTCATCCCGGAACACCGACTGTTTATTTCCCCTGAATAGATGCTGCCTGACTCACTGAGTTCCTCCGGCATTTTGTGTGATAATCGGGTTTGATCACCTGTTTCTTTTGATGCATCTTTGTTTCTATTTCCTTCGCTCTCTGACTTCCAGGATCAGCTGAAATCTTCCTTAGACTCTCTCACAAAAAAGAAATCAGACTTCCAGGAAAAGGAGCAGCAACAGAAAGAGAAGATTTCCGGAGTTCGGGTGAGGCTTCCTGAGCAGAATTTCTGATATTACTGTCGGGTTTTGATACATTTAATGCAGAACAGCCGAGTATCGCAGCTCCAGTGACCTGGGTTCGATCCTGACCTCTGCTGCTGTCTGTGTGGAGTTTGCATGCTCTCCCTGTGACCATGACAGATTCAGACATATTGCAAAGACATGCCGGATGAATGGTTAATTACCGTTAACCCTGTAAAGGTGGGGAGGGTGTGTGTGAATCAGATGGGAGTTTATGGGTCAATAAGTGAGAATAGGTTTCAGGAAAACGTGAGGGAATGGTGTTGACGGGAATGCTCTCAGAAGTAGCATGGACTCCAATAGACCGAACTTAACGACAAAAGGAAACAGAGCACAGCAATGCAGTATATTAATCTTCACCTTTCCTTCGACAGGAACAGTCACACAGCCTTCAGTCCCAGATCACATCCCAGTTTGCTGAACTGCGCCAGAATATCACTGAGAAAGAGCAGAGCTTACTCAGGGATCTCAGGGAAGAAGAGAAGAGGATTCTCAGCCTAATGGAGAAAAATCTTCTAGCTGTTCAAGAGAATATAAGGATTATTCAGGAGGAAATCACTAAGTTAAAGGAACAGATGGATCAAAAAGACAATATGATATTTCTCAAGGTGAGGGATTACATTTCAATTTGTTTCTGTCAAAGGGCACTAAATGATCAGTGGTATGTTTGAAATAAACACAGCACAGCGGCCAATTCTAACAAATCAATTGTCGCTCTGGTGACCTCACACAGAAGGCAGTGAAGACCAAGTCTCTGGATGCTTTCAAGAGAGAGTTAGATAGAGCTCTTATAGATAGCGGGGTCAAGGGAAATGGGGAGAGCGCAGGTACGGGGTACTGATTGTATATGATCAGCCATGATCACAGTGAATGGCGGTGCTGGCTAGAAGAGCCGAATGGCCTACTCCTGCACCTATTGTCTATTGTCCCAAAATTGGGCTTCCACAACTTTTGTACATCCAAGGACAGAATGCAAATCTCTCTGAAATTAT
The DNA here is from genome assembly GCF_048418815.1 of Hemitrygon akajei. Lineage (NCBI taxonomy): Eukaryota > Metazoa > Chordata > Chondrichthyes > Myliobatiformes > Dasyatidae > Hemitrygon > Hemitrygon akajei. The sequence goes on along the minus strand of NW_027331996.1, from coordinate 1,647,960 downwards.
TTACTCTGATCATAACAGAGAGCTGCTGACTGTTTCCTTAATTACCGCATTAAATATCCTCTAAAACTCCCATTAACACCCAGTTCCAGTCACAGGCTGTGAGTATGTCTGGTGCGGTGGGTGTGAGGGTCTCTCTGTCAATCAGTGAGAACAAAGATTGTGGCCCACACACCAGACTTATACTCCATATCCGGTTTCCATCAAATGGGAATCTTTCACTGTCTCTTTATTTTTTGGATACATTTCAAATGGGATTATATCCCATTCTCTATCATAAACAGGCCATTAGGTCCATCTTCTATCAATTTCCCTGCTTCACAAACCTCCTGCCACCTACTCACCGCACCCAGCAACAGTGCCCCGAACTCCCTGGTCCCTCATGTGTTTATCCAGCCTCCCCATTACAGTCAGTCTCTGTTGTTCCATTTCAGCCACTCCTGTGGCAGCGAGTTCCACATCCTCTTCACTAAATTTCTTGTGGAATTTGTTAAAATCCATCTGGAATTTCATCTCCCCACAAGTCTTCCCATAAATAGAGGTACTTCCTCCACCCGCACACAATCACATACATCACTGATCTTAAATTCCTCCATCCTATCAGCCTGACGTCATATCCAGATGATAATGCACAGCCTGTCCTGTCTTCCCTGTAAGTTTCATCCTCTCAGTAAAGGTCTGACATTCAGAAACTTTCCTTGTAATTTACCCCGTGGTTCTGTATTGTCCGTGTGTATGAGTGATTGCGGGAGTGGGAATTTTCAACACCTTGTAATGATTTGGATGAAATTCAGGATGTGGACAGTAAGTCCAAGTCTAATCAGATTTGTGTTTTATTTATTTCAGGAGGAAGCCCATCGGAACAGGAGGTAGGACATGCACTTTACTGAAACCCTTAATGGATTTGTAAAATAGTACAGAATAGCAATTTATAACCAGCAGTTTAATATTTACAGGATTAATGGCGATGTTCAGCAATTGGCAGTGACAGATGAGACCCTACCGGTTGAAAAATTCGATCACCCCTATTTGTTGAACACAGTGCTGAGAGAAACGCTTGATGCTATTAATCGAGGTAAAACTTATATAAAGTTTCATTTCTCCTTGTTTATGAAGCTCAATTTAGTTCCAATTTGGTGCAAAGATTGTCTGTAATACTGGGCTGAAGGGGAACTGAAGTTTATTCCACATCAACCCCACCGACTGGGAGGCATCACTGTCACATGGTCAGCTGGAGATGTCAGACCCCTGGACACACCAGCACAGGGTCACAATACAACCAATACACGGGACTGGAAGATGAACCACTGTGTTCCGATCCCAGGCAAATGCACTAACACACCAGGACATGAGTTTGGATCTACCAGAGGAACTGGGAATTTAATACTGACGATAATATTGTAGGGAATAAAAGCAGGTATCAGTGTGGTGACAGGGATAGTCAGGAAAATACACAAGTCCTTCATGTGCACTGTGAGTGCAGACTCTGACTGACACAGGTCTTCCCCCTTCCGGATCAGCATCTCTCACTGTTGTTAGAGGCAGAAGAGGGGAGTGGTCGTGATCGGGGTCTGAATCGTCAGGGGAACAGACAGGAGAATCTATTGATGTGAACGGGACACCCGAATGGTATGTTGCCTCCTGGGTGCCAGGGTCAGGGATGCCTCGAATCGTGTCCGCAGCATTTTAGAGAGGGAGGGAAAAGAGCCAGATATCTTGGTAAATTTTGGGACAATTACATTGGAAGTAAAAGCAAAGAGGTCCTGAAAACAGAATTTGGAGAGCTTGGTAGAAAGCTCAGAAGCAGCACCCCCAGGGTTGTAATTTCTGGATTGCTGCCTGTGCCACGTGCTGGTGAGGGTAGAAACAGGATAATTTGACAGATAAACATGGCTGAGAAGATTGTGCTGGGGACAGGGATTCAGATTCTTGGATCATTGGGATCTGTTCTGGTGGAGGAATGACCTGCTCAAAAGTTGCTATTCTGTACTATTTTACGCACCTGGACCCAAGGGAGAACAATATTCTCACAGAGAGGTTTGATAGAGCTGTTGGGGAGGGTTTAAACTAATTTGGTGAAGGGACTCTGGATAGGACTGATGGTAAAAATGCAAAGATAGCGTGCAGTCAGACTGTCAGATAGGGCGGACAGATGCGAGGAGAAAATTGCAGCCAGCAGGGTGATTATCAGTGCATTAGGGATGCAGAATTAAAAAGGGTAGCAGATACAGTACACAAAGTGTTATATCTCAATGCATGGAGTATGAGAAATAAGGTGGATGATCTTGTTGCTCGATTACAGATTGTCAGGTATGATGTTGTGGCCATCACGGAAACGTGGCTGAAGGATGGTTGTAGTTGGGAGCTGAATGTTCAAGGTTACACAATGTATCGGAGGAAGGAAGGAAGGAAGGCCGATGGGGTGGTGTGGCTCTGCTGGTAAATCAGCAGCTAGATGTGACATAGGATTGGAAGATGTTGAATCCTTGTGGGTTGAGGTAAGGAACTGCAAAAGTAAAAATGACACTGACAGCAGTCATATACAGGCCTCCCAACAGTCAGTGGGTTGAGGCCCACAGATTACAACTGGAAATAGAAAAGGCTGATGAAAAGGACAATGTTATGATAATCATGGGAGATTTCAACATGCAGGTCAATTGGGAAAATCAGGTTGGTAAAGGATCTCAAGAGAGTGAGTTTGTTGAATGCAATGTGATGGCTTTCTAGAGCAGTTTGTCGTTGAGCCTACTCGGGGAAGAGCTCTACTGGATTGGGTGTTATGTATTGAACCAGAGGTGAGTAGTTAAAAGAAAACTTAGGAAGCAGTGCTCACAACATGACTGAGTTCAACTTGAAATCTAATAAGGAGACAGTGAAGTCTGACATTTTAGTATTTCAGCGGAGTAAAAGAAATTACAGTGGTCTGAGAGAGGAGTTGGCCAAAGCAAATTGGAAGGAGTTGCTGGCAGGTATGAGAGCAGAGCAGAAATGGTGTCAGTTTCTGGGAAAATGAGGAAGGTGAAGGATAGATGTATTCCAAAAATAAATAAATACTCAAATGGCAAAATAGTAAAACCGTGGCTGACAAGGGAAGACAAGTTAATGTAAAGGCAAAAGAGGGGGGATACAACTAAACAAAAATTAGTAGGAAGACAGAGGATTGGGAAGCTTTTAAATATCTACAGAGAGGAACTGAAAGAATGATTGGGATGAAAAAAATAAACAAGAAATTGATTTGAATTGAATTGACTTTATTACTTACATCATTCATATCCATGAGGATTAAAAATCTTTACGTTACATCTCCGTCTAAATGTGCAATGTGCAATTTATTATAATTTATGATGAATAATATGTACAACAGGCTGGTTAATATATCATAGAAATTCAGTTGTGTCCACATGAGTTAATCAGTCTGATGGCCTGGCTGAAGAAGCTGTCCCGGAGTCTGTTGCTCCTGGATTTTAATCTGTGGTTCAGAATCCAATGTTAGCATTCAATTCAAGAGCAAGGATGTGATGCTGAGGCTTTATAAGGCACTGGTGAAGCCTCACCTTGAGTATTGTGAACAGTTTTGGGCTCCTCATCTAAGAGAAGATGTGCTGGCATTGCAGAAGGTTCATTTCATAAGGACGATTCCAGGAATGAAAGGGTTATCATACGAGGAGCGTTTGATAGTTCTGTGTCTGTACTCGCTGGAATTTAGAAAGATGAGGGGGGATCTCATTGAAACCTTTCGAATGTTGAAAGTTCTAGAGAGAGTAGATGTGGAAAGGATATTTCCCATGGTGGTGGAGTTTAGGACAAGAGGGCACAGCCTCACGATAGAGGGGCGTCTATTTAAAACAGATGCGAAGAAATATGAGCCAGCGGCTGTTGAATTTGTGGAACGTTGTGTGTATTTAAGGCAGAGCTTGATAGGTTCTAGATTGGACGCAGTATCAAAGGTTACGGGGAGAAGACCAGGGAGTGGGGCTGAGGAGGGGAAAAAAGGATCAGACATGATTGAATGGCGGAGCAGACTCGATAGGCAAATGGCCTAACTCTGCTCCTATGTCTTATGGTGATCAGACCACTACATTGAAGCATTGTGAGAATGAGCTCGGACACACCAACAAGCATTGACATTGGTCAAGATTTCATCTCGGGAGAAGTACACACAGCATAACCGGCCTGGCAAAGCTCCCTCACACACATACACAGGAAGGACTGGCAGATTGCAGTCAGAGCCTCAGCAATGTACGTTGTTATTTCCCTCAGTAACCTGGAAACCAATCTCTTCAGAGACAGTCATTTATTCATTTAAACAACTCAATCACGTGTGACACATTGTCAACACACATCAGACATGTGACGACACACTGTAACATACAAATTCTTCAATGTGCACACTGTCCTTCAATGTGTATACACACCACACGGATATTTACCACAATCAACACACACACACACACACACACACACACACACACGGATATACTATCAGAGTGTGACACACGGCCACAGAAATAGGCACAAATTCCCATTTAGGATTGAAATCTGCCGTCCTTACCCAGTCTGTCTGTTCTGTGGCACTGAGCTGCCCTCTGACGTGATGTCACATCAACACTTCACAGACAGACTCCGGGGTGAGATTCCTCTGGAGGATGATCTGGGAGGGTTTGACGGATGTTGAACTCACGGCCCACTTCATCAATCTGCAAGACTAAGATGTCTTCTTGAGCATGTCCCATCTGTGTGTGTTTGCCCTCCCCCCCCCCATCCCTCTAACCATTTCCCATCTGTGTACCAGCCCAAATTTATTTTAAAATATTTTATTTTTACCTGTTTCTACAGCGTCTGAGGGCAAATTCCATTTACCAACCTCCCTCTCTATGAGAATGTTACCCGATAGACCACTCAGAAAAATTTCCCGTCTCACTTTCAATCTGAGGCCACTGGTTCTGTACTCCCATTTCTTGGAAAAAGAAACGTTATTTAAGCTCCTTATGAATTATTTACCTCGATAAGGGGTCATACCTGAACATCCTACACTACAGCTGAATAGCCCAAGCATACCCACTCTCTGCTTTTAACCCAAGCCCCCAGTCCTGGTAACATCCTCCTGAAGCCTCCTGTCCAGTGTAATGACATGCTCCCCATATTCGGGAACCGGAAATGCAGACAATACTCCAAGTGTGGTCTAGCATCGACATCAAAGGCCTAGCTGAATTTCATGTTGACAGTGTGGTGATGAATACAGGACTGAAGGTGTTTTTTAGATTGGGACAAGAAGGGCGGCGTGGGAGCTAAATTCTGAAGGAAGGCAGTTCTGTAAAAAACTTCGGGTACAAGAACGGCGAGACTGCGGAGAGTTTAAAAAGATGACCACCCTATACAGCGGGCAGCGGAGTGGGTGGCAGCAGAGTGTAGGGCTTTGGCTCAACGGGCTTAGGCGGTAACGGGAAGAGGCGAGAGCGAGGCACCGACTCTTTTTCTCCCCTTGGCAAATCGGCCCGGACGGACGGGGGAACAGCAGGGCACATTAGCTGACGGTTTAAAAAGTTCGTGTGTTTGGCGAAGTAAGTGGGTGAGTAGACCTATCTTTCTTTGTTTAATTCCTGTAGAATTAGGTAGCATGTCTGCAGAGTTAGTGCTTTGTTCAGGGTGTCAGATGTGGGAATCCTGGGAGACCTCCAGCCTCCCTGATAGCCACATCTGCGCCAGGTGAACCGAGATGCAGCTCCTCGGAGACCGTGTTAGGGATCTGGAGCTGCAGCTTGATGACCTACTGCTTATTAGAGAAAATGAAGAGGTGATAGACAGGAGCTACAGGGAGGTAGTCATCCCTAGGCTACAGGGGTCAGAAAACTGGGTGACTGTCAGGAGAGGGAAGGGAAATTCCCGGATAGTGCAGAGCACCCCTGTGGCTGCCCCCCTCAGCAACAAGTATATCGTTTCGGATGCTGTTGAGGGGGATGACCTGGGAGGTCAGCGGGAGACGCTCATGGAGTGAGTACTGTTTCAGATCTGCTCCATAACCTTTACTTTTTCTAACCTTTGATCACCCTTATTCAACTTATTGTTACCTACACCAAAAGATTTTTGCTACTTTCTCGGACTTATCGTTAAGATTTTATTGTGAATTTTTGAAGATATGCAAACAGAAATGGCTCTTAGATCCAAATGAAGAGAACCGGGGCGTAACCCGAACGGTAATGGAAAGAAGCAAGCTCAACCGCAACGCACTGAGTTAACTTGTGAACTGTTTATGGAGGCTTTGGATAGAAAATTTGATGAACAACATCAAGCTTTTAAACAAGATATAAAGGCTTTTCAAGATTATATGGTTAAGACGGATTCAGTAATTAACCAGCAGCAAGTGCTTATCGCGTCTTTGCAAGAAGAAGCTCGGAAACGAGATTTGACAATTGAAAAATTGCAACAGGATTTAATTTCGACCATTAAACTGGTGGAGACACTTAAAGCCAAGAGTGTCGATTTGGAGAATCGGTCCAGAAGACAGAACCTACGCATACTTGGTCTCCCAGACGGCATAGAAAAAGGCGATCCTTCGAAATACTTTGCTCAATTTTTAAAAGATGCGTTTCCGTCGGTTTTTCCAGAGAGCCCCCCGGTACTTGACCGAGCACATAGAATTTGGTGTCGTTCGTCGAGTGCTTCAGCTAAACCCCCGGTGGTAATTGTCCGATTTCACTACGTACACGACAAAGAACAACTCATTCGTGAAGCTCGAAGGGCTGGGATGATTAAATTTCATGATTACTATTTTCGCTTGGTGGAAGATTTTAGTCCAGAAATTATGAAGAAAAGGCTTCTTTTTAAACATCTGATGTCTGAATGTTATGAGAAAAATCTAAAACCTGCGCTCTTATACCCGGCGAAGCTCAGGATCTCCCCCCCCCCGAACGCTCCGCGCAGAGTATTTCTTTCCACTTTCGAGGCGAAAAAGTATTTGGAGGAGAACTTCCCTACTGATATAGTCACTACTCTCCAATAAATGAGTGATTCTGATCGTGAAAGATGGTTTTTGTTTCCTTAAACCAGGGTTAGTCTCTGGCTATTGGTGTAGGTTTATCCTATACTTCATATTTAAGTTAAAGTGTGCTTTCGTTATATTAATCGCTTTGTCTTATACACTTTAACTACTATACTATATTTTTGACTATTATTTTTGACCCCTTGAAGGTATATTTCTAACCTTCCGAAGGGAATTTTTTTTTTATTATTAAGATAGTGGTTTTTTGCAAAATATTCTTGGTTTTGTTTAAGATGGCGTTATTGTTTCTCTTTTCGTCTTCTTCCTATAATGCATCGCTTATCATAGTTTAAATACTTCTTGATTTGTTTGGGTTATAACCCGATTTATAAACTTTTAGTGATTATATTTCCTTTTTCTTACAACCCAGCATATTAAGAAGCGTAGATTTTAGTACTGCGATCATAATTCTTAAAGTTGGGGTGTTTTTTTTAATATATCCTTTATACACGGAGTGGTCTGCCGCTGATATGGGGGTAGAGTTAGTCTCATTTTTTCCTTTTTCTAGCCATATTTTGGCTTTTTTTCTTTTTCGTGAGGGGGTGGGGGTTGGTCTGTTTTCCTTTTTAATTTTTCTCTTACCAATTTGTTTTAGTTTTTTTACTTGGGCTGTTCTTGAACTACAAATATGTCTACGATGTCGTCACTTCCGGGTCCGCTCTTTATTTTTGTTCCTCTTCCTGGTGCATGAGTTTATAACATGGTTAACCCTTTCTATACCAAAGGGATGACTTTAGAAACATGGCTCAAACCATTAACTTTGTGTCTTGGAATACTAATGGTTTAAACCATCCGATTAAACGAAAGAAGATTTTCAAAGTATTCCAAAGACTTAATGCTCATATCATTTTTGTACAAGAAACTCATGTGAGGAAGGAGGACAAATATCGTTTTTTTAGGTCTTGGCGGGGTCAACAGTATCATTCGAATTCGAATGCCAAAGTTAAGGGAGTTTCAATTTTTATTGACTCCTCTATTGCATTTGTTCAACATGATATCCTTTCGGATCCGAATGGTAGATTTTTGTTAATTACGGGTTTACTCGGTAATAAAAAGGTCGCTATGGTTAATGTTTATGCTCCAAATGTGGATTGTCCTGACATTTTAAGTCCTTATTTACTTCTTTACCTAATTTAAATGAATATAAGTTAATAATGGGTGGTGACTTTAATTGTTGTCTAAATCCTTTGATGGACAAATCTACATCTATCCAGACTTTACCCAAAAAGTCGGCCACTTGTATTAACTCCTTTTTGACTGATAATGGAGTTTTTGATATTTGGAGATTTCGTCATCCTAATGACAAAGAGTTTTCTTTTTTCTCACATGTTTATCACTCCTATTCGAGAATTGATTATTTTTTTATTGACTCTTGTTTTATTCCATCGGTAATTGGTTGTAATTATGATATTATAGCTATTTCCGACCATGCTCCATTAAAACTTTCTATTAATTTTACGGATACAGCTTTAAGTGCTAGACAATGGCGATTTGACTCTACCTTATTGCAAGAGCCGGACTTTATTAAATTTATGAAGGAGCAGATCGATTTCTTCTTTTCAACTAATTCCACGGATGATATCTCTTGCGGAATACTTTTGGACACCTTTAAAGCGTATATACGTGGACAGATTATCTCTTATTCTGCTGGTCTGAGAAAACGCCTTAAGAAGGAAACTCTTTTATTGGTTGATAAAATTAAAGAGATTGACAAGAAATATTCGACTACTCCCAGCAGGGAGCTTTACAAACAAAGGGTTGAACTTCAAATGGAACATAGTTTATTACTTACATCTCCGATTGAAAATCAATTAATGAAAACCAGATCTGATTTCTATATACATAGTGATAAATCGGGAAAACTGTTAGCTAGTCAGCTGAAGAATGTTTCAGTTAAACGTCAAATCACTAAGGTTCGTCAGCAGAATGGGGATTTGACAGTTAACCATGATGAGATAAATAAGTCTTTTCAAGACTTTTATACCTCCCTGTATCAATCTGAATTCCCTCAGGATCATAATACCATGTGTGATTTTCTCCGGAAATTGAATTTTCCAAAACTATCATCTGATGATCTTTCAGTACTAGATACTCCGTTTACGGATGCGGAAATTAAAGGGGTTATTTCCTCAATGAATTCTGGGAAAGCACCAGGTCCAGATGGGTACACAGTAGAATTTTTTAAATGTTTTTCTGCTACTCTCTCTCCTTGGCTATGCAAGGTTTTTGAAGAAGCAATTAGATTGGGGAATTTGCCACAATCTTTTTATAGAGCTTCCATTTCCTTAATACTGAAGAAAGATAAAGACCCTACTGATTGTGCATCTTATAGACCAATATCTCTATTGAATGTGGATTCTAAGATTTTTTCCAAGTTACTGGCTTCCAGGCTGGAGAAGGTATTACCCCAAATTATTTCGGAAGATCAAACCGGTTTTATTAAAAATCGCTATTCTTTTTTCAATGTTAGGAGATTACTGAATATTGTTTATACTCCTTCACATAACACTTCAGAATGTGTTATTTCATTAGATGCGGAGAAAGCATTTGATAGTGTTGAATGGCCTTACTTATTTTATGTGCTGGAGAAGTTTAATTTCAGTCCGACCTTTATTTCTTGGATTAAACTGAATTATCAAACTCCAGTGGCCTCGGTGTTTACTAATAATCAAAGATCTCCATTTTTTCGTTTATTTCGGGGCACTAGACAAGGTTGTCCTCTTAGTCCATTACTATTTAACATCGCTTTAGAACCTTTGGCAATTGCCATCAGATAATCACAGGATATTTTGGGTATTAATCGTGGAACAGATATTCATAAAGTATCTTTGTACGCAGATGATTTATTATTATTCATCTCTAACCCTGAGAAATCTATTCCAGCAGTCTTATCATTGTTGGCTCAATTTAGTGAGGTTTCTGGGTATAAGTTAAATCTTAATAAGAGTGAATTGTTTCCTTTGAATAGACAGGTCCCAAGCTATGGTATTTTACCTTTTAAATTAGTTAATGACTCTTTTACTTACTTAGGGATTAAAATTACAAAAAACCATAAAGAATTATTTAGGTTTAATTTTCTACCCTTAATTGATCAGATTAAAGGCTTATTTACTAAGTGGTCACCATTATCTTTATCTCTGATAGGTAGGATTAATGCTATTAAGATGGTTATTTTACCTAAATTTTTATATATTTTTCAAGCGGTACCAATTTTTATTCCGAAATCCTTTTTTACTAATGTTGATTCAAAAATTTCCTCAGATATATATGGCAGAATAAAAATCCCAGGTTAGGTAAAATATACTTACAGAAGACAAAGAAGGATGGTGGGTTGGCATTACCCAATTTCAGATTTTATTATTGGGCAGTTAATATTAGATATTTGATATGTTGGTTGAAAGAATGGGATGGTCCTTTTTGCCCTCATTGGGTGAGGTTGGAAACTAAATCGGTATCTGGTTATGCTCTGGGTTCTATTTTAGGGACATCTCTCCCTTTTGCTCTTTCTAAATTGCCGAATCGAATTGACAACCCGATAGTTAAATATACCTTACGTATATGGTTTCAATTTTGGAAATTTTTCGGGTTGACTCAATTCGTGTTAAATAGTCCTATTGTATCTAATTGTTTTTTCCACCCCTCAATTATAGATCAAGCTTTTTTGGCTTGGAAAACTGAGGGATTATTAAGATTTTCTGACTTATTTTTGGACAACTGTTTTATGTCTTTTGAGCAATTATCCAATAAATATAATTTGCCTAGATTTCATTTTTTCAGATACTTACAGGTTAGGCATTTTTTAAGTACGGTACTTCCTACGTTCCCAAATTTTGTGTCTTCAGATATTTTGGAGAGTTTGTTTGAATTAAATCCTTTTCAAAAAGGGCTTATATCAAAACTTTATAATATAATTATGAAGATACGTTCAGCGCCCTTTGATAAGACCAAAAATGATTGGGAAAGAGAGCTTAATCTTATTATTCCTATTGAGAATTGGGATAGAATTCTTCAATTAGTTAATACATCATCTATATGTGCCAAACATTCATTAATACAATTTAAGGTTGTACATAGGACCCATATGTCCAAGGATAAATTAGCTCATTTTTATTCTTATATAAACCCTATTTGTGACAGATGTCAATTAGAAATCGCGTCTTGGTAACTCATATGTTTTGGTCAAGTCCACTTTTGAAAAAATATTGGAAAGATATTTTTGATATTATCTCGGCGGTACTGAATATCGATTTACAACCCCTTCCTATTACCGCAATTTTTGGTTTACCGATGATGGACTCACTCCATTTATCTCCTTCCGCCTGTCGAATGATTGCTTTTCTCACTTTGATGGCTAGAAGATCAATATTGTTGAATTGGAAGGAAATTAATCCTCCCACGGTATTTCATTGGCTTTCTCAAACTATGTTATGTCTAAATTTAGAAAAAATTTGAAGTGCTGTATTTGATACTTCTATTAAATTTGAAAAGATATGGAGACCATTTATTCAATATTTTCATATGATGTAATATGGCCCTATGCCAAGCTTATTGGTTTTTTCAGCTTTAATCGTATGTATGTTGAGAGGATCGGAGTTGACGACATTGATGTTTATATATGCTTGTGAGATACTATAAACAGCCCTTTTTTCTCTCTTTTCTTTTAGTTCTTTTTTAGTTTTTTTTTCTTTCTTTGCTTTTTTTCCTTAGATACTAGATTAGTAGATTAGTTAACTTTTCATATATAGATTTTTTTCTCTTTTTTTATATTATATATTATGAAATATCTAGATTTACGTTGTTCATATATATACTATATGGTTTATGTTTTGGGAAAACTTAATTATATTGTATTCATTGCTTATGTATTCCTTCATGTGTAATGAGAGTTTGTATGTTTGTAATCCCTTATTAATATTTTAATTGTATTCTGTTCATAATATTTTTAATACTAATAAAAAGATTGAAAGAGAGAGGGGGATGACCTGACAGGGGACGGCCACGGTGACCGGGTCTCTGGCACTGAGCCTGGCGCTGTTGTGCAGGAGGGAAGGAGGGAGAAGAGGAATGCGGTAGTCATAGGGGATTCCATAGTCAGGGGAACAGACAGGAGATTCTGTGAGCCTGGTAGAGATACCTGCATGATGTTTTGCCGCCCGGGTGCCAGGGTACGGGGTGTCTCGGTTCGGGTCCAGAATGTTCTGAAGGGAGAGGGCGAGCAGCCAGCTGGCTTGGTACATGCTGGTACCAATGACATAGAGAGGAAAGGGAGGAGGTCCTGAAGAGAGATTTCCGGGAGTTAGGAAGGGAGCTGAGAAGCAGGACCTCCTGGGTAGTAATCTCAGGATTACTGCCTGTGCCACGTGCTAGCGAGGGCAAGAATAGTAGGATCAGGCAGATGAATGCGTGGCTGAGAGACTGGTGCAGGGGGCATGGCTTCAGATTCTTGGATCATTGGTATCTCTTCAGGGGGAAGTATTACCTGTTCAAACAGGACGGGTTACACCTGAACCATAGCGGGAATGTTTAATAGAGCTGTTAGGGAGGGTTTAAACTGATTTGGTAGGGGGATAGTAAACCGGAATGATAGAGTAGAGGAGGGGGGAAACAGAAATAAATCTAAGATAGTGAGCAGTAAAGATGTCAGGAAGGACAGGCAGGTGATGGGGCAAATGTGCAGCCAGTGGGATGAGTTGCAGTGCAATCAAATCAAAAAGTATCAAATACTGGACTTAAGGTGTTATACTTAAATACACACAGCATAAGGAATAAGGTGGATGATCTTGTCGTGCAGCTACAGATTGGCGGGTATAATTTTGTGGCCATCACTGTGACGTGGCTAAAGGATACATGTCTCTGAGAGCTGAACGTCCAAGGATACACGGTGTATCGGAAGGATAGGCAGGTAGGCAGAGGGGGTGGCGTGGCTTTATTGGTAAGAAATGAGATTAAATCATTAGAAAGAGGTGACATAGGATCGGAAGAATCTTTCTGGGTTGAGCTAAGAAATCGCAGGGATAAAAGGACCCTGATGGCAGTTATCTACAGGCCTCCTAACAGCTGCAGTGAGGCGGACTACAAATTCCAACAGGAAATAGAAAAGGTTTGCCAGAAGGGCAGTGTTATGATAATTGTGGGGGATTTTAACATGCGAGTGGATTGGGAAAATCAGGTCGACAGTGGATCTCAACAGAGAGAATCTGTGGAATGTCTACGAGATGGCTTTTCAGAACAGCTTGTTGTTGAGCCCACTAGGGGATCAGAGGTACTGGATTGGATATTGTGTAATGACCCAGAGGTGATTAGAGAGATTGAGGTGAAGGATCCGTTAGGAGCCAGTGATCGTAACATGATTGAGTTCACTGTGAAATTTGAGAAAGAGAAGCCGAAATCCGATGTGTCGGTATTGCAGTGGAGTAAAGGAAATTACAGTGGCATGAGAGAGGAACTGGCCAAAGTTGTCTGGAAAGGGACACTAGCGGGAGGACAGCAGAGCAGCAGTGGCTGGAGTTTATGCGAGAAGTGAGGAAGGTGCAAGACAGATATATTCCAAAAAAGAAGAAATTTTCGAATGGAAAAAGGTTGCGACCGTGGCTGACAAGAGAAGTCAAAGTCAAAGTTAAAGCAAAGGAGAGGGCATTCAAGGAAGCAAAAATTAGTGGGAAAACAGAGGATTGGGAAGTTTTTAAAAGCTTACAAAAGGAAACTAAGAAGGCGATTAAGAGGGAAAAGATGAACTATGAAAGGAAGCTAGCAAATAACATCAAAGAAGATACTAAAAGCTTTTTCAAGTATATAAAGAGTTAAAAAACAGGTGAGAGTGGATATAGGACCGATAGAAAATGATGCTGGAGAAATTGTAATGGGAGATAAGGAGATGGCTGAGGAACTGAACGAGTATTTGCATCAGTCCTCACTGAGGAAGATATCAGCAGTATACCGGACACTCAAGGGTGTCAGGGAAGAGAAGTGTGCGCAGTAACAATTACGACAGAGAAAGTACTCAGGAAGCTGAATAGTCTAAGGGTAGATAAATCTCCAGGACCAGATGGAATGCACCCTTGTGTTTTGAAGGAAGTAGCTGTGGATATTGCGGAGGCATTAGCAATAATCTTTCAAAAGTCAATAGACCCTGGCATGGTTCCGGAGGAGTGGAAGATTGTAAATGCCACTCTGGTATTTAAGAAGGGGGCAAGGAAGCAAAAAGTAAATTATAGACCAGTTAGCTTGACATCGGTGTTTGGGAAGTTGTTGGAGTCAATTGTCAAGGATGAGGTTACCGAGTATCTGGAGGCATGTGACAAGATAGGCCAAACTCAGCATGGTTTCCTTAAAGGAAAATCCTGTCTGACAAACCCATTGAAATTTTTTGAGGAGATTACAAGTAGGCTAGACAAGGGAGATGCAGTGGATGTTGTGTATTTGGATTTTCAGAAGGCCTTTGACAAGGTGCCGGACATGAGGCCGCTAAACAAGATAAGAGCCCATGGAATTACAGGAAACTTACATGTGGATAGAGCGTTGGCTGATTGGCCAGGGATTCCATTCTGGTTGACTGCCAGTTACAAGTGGTGTTCCACAGGGGTCCATGTTGGGGCCACTTCTTTTTACGTTGTATATCAACGATTTGGATTATGGAATAGATGGTTTTGTGGCCAAGTTTGCTGATGACACAAAGATCGGTGGAGGGGACGGTAGTGCTGAGGAAACAGAGAGTCTGCAGAGAGACTTGGATAGATTGGGAGAATGGTCAAAAAAGTGATAAAATGAAATACAATGTCGAAAAGTGTATGGTCATGCACGTTGGTAGAAGAAATAAACGAGCAGCCTATTATTTAAATGGAGAGAGAATTCAAAGTTCTGAGATGCAATGGGACTTGGGAGTGCTCGTGCAGGATACCCTTAAGGTTAACCTCCAGGTTGAGTTGGTGGTGAAGAAGGCGAATGCAATGTTGGCATTCATTTCCAGAGGAATAGAGTATAGGAGCAGGGATGTGATGTTGAGGCTCTATAAGGAACTGGTAAGACCTCACTTGGAATACTGTGTGCAGTTTTGGGATCCTTATTTAAGAAAGGATGTTCTGACATTGGAGAGGGTTCAGAGAAGATTCGCTAGAATGATTCCGGGAATGAGAGGGTTAAGATATGTGGAACATTTGACCACTCTTGGACTGAACTCCGTGGAGTTAGGAAGAATGAGGGGGAACCTCACAGAAACATTTTGAATGTTAAAAGGCATGGACAGAGTGGATGTGGCAAAGTTATTTCCCATGGTGGGGGAGTCTAGTACGAGAGAGCATGACTTAAAGATTGAAGGGCGCCCATTCAGAATGGAGATGCGAAGAAATTTTTTTAGCCAGAGGGTGGTGAATCTGTGAATTTCTTGTGGCAGTGGAAGCCAAGTCATTGGGTGTATTTAAGACAGAGATTGATAGGTATGTGAGTAGCCAGGGCATCAAAGGTCATGGTGAGAAGGTGGGGGAGTAGGAATAAATGGGAGAATGGATCAGTTCATGATTAAATGGTGGAGCAGATTCAAACGACCGAATAGCCGGCTTCTGCTGCTTTGTCTTATGGTCTTATTTGAATGCACCAGTATACGTAATAAGGATCTTGTAGCACAGGTAGAGTTTGGCAGGTACAAACTTAGGCAGGTACGACTTTGGTCAAAGGAATAAAGGCAGAGACAATTCTGTAAAGAGGGCGAAATTCAAAAATCAGAGGTGCAAAGGGACATGGGTGTCCTTGTGCAGGATTCCCTGAAGGTTAACTTGCAGTTTGTGTCAGTGGTAAGATTGGCAAACTCAATGTTTGCTTTCAGTTCGAGGGGATTAGAGTACAAGAGCAAGGATGTAATTCTGAGGTTTTAATAAGGCATTGCTCAGACCACACTTGGAGTATTGTGAGCAGTTTTGGGTCCCTTCTATCGGAAAAAAAGTATTGGCATTGGAGGGTGTCCTGAAGATTCACAAGAATAATTCCGGGAATGAAAGAGTTAATATATGAGGAGTGTTTGATGGTTCTGGGCCTGTACTCACCGGAGTTTAGAAGAATGGCTGATTTATTATCCCTCTCAACCCTATTCTCCTGCTTCCTCCCCATAACTTTTGAGACTCTGACTAATCAAGAAGTTTACTTATTAACTTCGCTTTAAAAATCAAACAAGAGCACAGCCTCCAACTATAGGGATGTCCATTTAGGACAGAGTTGAGGAGGAATTCCTTTATCCACAGGATAGTGAATCTGCCACAGGCAGCTGTGGAGGCCAAATAATTGAGTATATTTGAAGCGGAGTAACACACACAAATTGTTTGGGGGGGGACGTCACGTGATGACGTGGGATCGAGACGCGGATATCCAGCTCTCCCGTAAAAAAAAAACTAATAAATTAATGTTTAAGTGAAGAAAAGTTAGTAAATATTTCCTAAAAACTACGTCTAAGCTACTCAGGATTTTCCTTAGATACGCCTCCTAAACAGACAAAGAAGAAAACTATTACTTTGAAGATAGTACAAGTTGAGCCGGCCACCATGAAGAAGCCTCGGACTCAAGTGCATCTCAATCCGGCGATACAGAACAGAAATCGCCCGCAGCATCAATAGTCTCCAAGAAGGAACAACAGGAACTGCGCGTGCGCGTAGGAAAGGGCATGCGCAAACATGAGCACTTTGAACTACAAATCCCAGCTACCATTGGAAGCGGAAGTGACAATGAACCCGCGGTGGATTCGGATTCTCTGGAACACACAGATGAAGATGAGGAGGTAAAAGAAGAACAACAGGAAGAGATTGGAGGTGGAAAATATTCTGGACACATAAGAGTTCCTTCTTTGGTGCAAATAATGCATGAATTAAAAAATTAAAAATAATACAAGAAGATATTAAAAATACGAAGGCTATGTTTGATAAAGTGGTGAAAAAACAGGAGAAAATGGACAAGAAAGTAAAAAACCTGGAAGAAATAACGGGAGACACTATTGAGAGAGTGAAGAAAATGGAAGATAATACTCTTGCCTGGACATCAGAAAGAAAACGACAGTTGGAAAAAATAGACGTGCTTGAACATTTTAGTGGACGAAATAAAATTAAAATTGTTGGTCTTAAAGAAGGAATAGAGGGAGAGGATCCAATATTTTTTTTTTGAAAAATGGATCCCGGAAAATTTGGAAATGGAAGAGGGAACCCAGTTGATTGAAATCGAAAGGGTCCACAGAGCTTTAAGATCAAAACCCACGACCAATCTTGATAAAATGCTTAAGATATCAAGATAAAGAAAAGATCCTGAAGGCGGCTGCCCAATATGCCAGAAAGAAAAATGAGCCATTGATGATAGAAGGGAAAGCAGTTCTTTTCTATCCTGATATAAGTTATGACCTTTTGAAGAGAAAGAAGAAATTTAAGCCAGCGAAAAATGTTTTATGGGAAAAGGGTTAGAAATTTATATTGCGCCACCCAGCAACACTGATAATTTTTTTGGATGACGGAAAAATAAGTTTTTTTTACTGATCATCGGGATGCAGAGGAGTTTGCACAAGAACTCCCAAATATACGCTAGTCACAGTGAAGATTTAAAAATGAAACAGATTAAAGATGAAGACAGGGACACTGAAGTGAGTTGATGGACATTAAGGACAGAAGAATATTTAAATATACTTTTAATTATATGATACAGGTAAAAATTTGAGAAATATTAATCGACAGTAGAGATATTATCTTTTCTTATATATACTTTTTTCATGTTACGGGGGAGCTGGGGGAACTTCGGATCGATCGCTACGTTATTCACGTGTGTAATCATGGCGTTTGCCATGACCCGCACAACAGAGGGGGGTAATGTTGTGTTTTTTTTTTATTCACAAAATTAGCAGGGGTTTTATTTTTCTTTTATCTTTCTTTCTTTGCCTGGATGATCGGAGGGGAGACACATAGCAACATGGAGAATTTTAAAATAATTCCCCAAGGTACTATGAGAGTTGAAATATTATGTATTATTATAGACTGGAGTAACCACGATAAAAATAATGAGTAATTTACTGATTTTTTAAAGTTTTAATGTTAATGGGCTTAATGGACTGGTGAAAAGAAAAAGAATTTTAACATACATTAAGAAAATGAAAATAGATATAGCTTTTATACAAGAAACACATTTAACAGAGATAGAACATCAGAAATTAAAGAGAGATTGGGTCGGAAATGTTATAGCAGCTTCATTTAATTCAAAAGCGAGGGGAGTTGCCATTTTGGTCAACAAAACTTTACCAATTAAAATACAAAATTTATTAATTGATTCTGCGGGAAGATCTTTTCAGAACTGTGGACTCTTATGAATATTTATGCACCAAATGAAAATGATGTAAAATTTATACAGGAGGCTTTTTTGAATTTGGCTGACGCACACGATAAAATATTAATAGGTGGAGAATTTAACTTTTGTCTGGACCCAGTTTTAGTTAGGTCAACAAAGGTTGTTACAAAACCAAAAGTAGCAAAATTAACCTTATCATTGATGAAAGATTTAAATTTGATTGATAAATGGAGAAGAATTAACCCAAGAGAAAGAGATTATTCATTTTATTCAAATAGACATAAAACTTATTCAAGGATAGATTTTTTCTTACTATCAGCGCAAATTCAAGACAGAGTGAAAAATATGGAATATAAAGCAAGAATATTGTCAGATCATTCCCTCTTGATAATGACAATGATAATGATGGATAAGGAGAAATCGATTTACAGATGGAGATTTAATTCAATATTATTAAAACATCAAGATTTTTGTGATTTTATGAAAAAACAGATTCAAGTTTTTTTAGATACAAACTCACATTCAGTTGATGATAAATTTATATTATGGGAAGCAATGAAGGCATATTTGAGAGGCCAGTTATACTTCTAAAATTAAGAAGGAATATATGGTAGAAATAGATCAATTGGAAAAAGAGATTACAAAATTAGAAAAAGATTCTCAAAGATATATGACAGAAGAAAAACAAAGACAACTTGTTAATAAGAAACTACAATATAATACACTTCAGACATACCGAACAGAAAAAAGCAATTATGAGAACTAAACAGAGATATTATGAACTAGGTGAAAGATCACTCAAGATTCTTGCTTGGCAGTTAAAAACAGACCAGGCTTCCGAAACAATAAATGCAATTAGAACAAGTGTAATTAAAATTATTTATAAACCTTTATAAACTTTTAAAATTTTTTATTCTGAATTGTATCAATCAGAATCACAAAATGATATTGTTGAGATAGAAAGGTTTTTAACACAAATAACTCTCCCAAAATTGAATTTGGAAGAACAGAATGGATTAGATGTGCCTTTTACATTAAAAGAGGTCGAAGAAGCTCTAGGATCACTTCAGAGTAATAAATCTCCAGGAGAAGATGGTTTTCCGCCTCAATTTTACAAAAAGTTTAAAGATTTATTAATTCCTTTTATGGAGCTAATACACCAAGCGGAAAGATCGCATAAACTTCCAGAATCTTTTTCGACAGCTATTTTAATTGTAGTGCCAAAAAAAGACAGAGATCTTTTAAAACCAACATCATATAGACCTATTTCTTTGTTGAACACGGATTATAAAATAATAGCAAAGATTTTATCTAACAGATTATCTAAATACTTACCAAAATTAATACACATGGACCAAACAAGATTTATTAAAAATAGACAATCGGCAGATAATGTAACTCGGTTACTTAGCATAATTCATTTGGCACAAAAGAGGGAAGAAATGAGTGTAGCAGTTTCTTTGGATGCAGAAAAAGCATTTGATAGATTGGAATGGGATTTTTTATCTAAGGTATTGGAAAAATATGGATTAGGAGTATCTTTTATAAAATGGATTAAAACCTTAAATACTAACCCCAAAGCTAAAGTGGTGACAAATGGCCAAATTTCAACATAATTTCAGTTAACAAGGTCAACTAGTCAAGGTTGTCCATTATCACCTGCTTTACTTGTGTTGGCGATAGAACCATTAGCTGAATTAATTAGAACTGACTCAGATATTGCGGGTTTCAGAGTTAATCTGGAGGAATATAAGATTAGCTTATTTGCTGATGATGTTCTGATTTATCTAACTAACCAATTACATTCGTTGCGTAAATTATCTTCTGGATTTGAAGAATATGGGAAAATATCAGGGTACAAAATAAATTGGGATAAAAGTGGAATTCTACCACTTACGAAAGGAGATTATAGTCAATGTCGATTAATAACTCTATTTAGATGGCCAATAAATGGTATAAAGTATTTAGGTATAAGAGTTGATAATGATATAAAGAATTTATATAAATTAAATTATTTGCCATTATTGAAAAAAATTCAAGAGGATCTTGATAAATGGATGATGTTACCAATAACATTAGTAGGTAGAGCCAATGCTGTAAAAATGAATATATTCCCTCAATTACAATATTTATTCCAAACATTACCAATACAATTATCACAGAAATTTTTTCAAGAGTTAAATAAATGTGTGAGGAAATTCCTTTGGAAAGGTAAGATGTCAAGAATATCGTTGGAAAAATTGACATGGAAATTTGACCTAGGAGGATTACAATTACCAAATTTTAAGAATTATTACAAAGCAAATCAACTTAGATTTATTGCATCTTTTCTTGATGAAGATAAACCAGCATGGATTAGAATAGAATTAGACATAATAGGAAAAATATACCAGAAGATTTTATATATAAATGGGAATCTAAATGGATACGGGAAAAGAAAGAAACTCCTATACTAAAACATTTAATTGATTTATGGAATAAGATAAATGTTAATGATGAGATAAAGAAATCTTTATTAGCAAAGAGACCTTTAATTCAAAATAAACTTATCCCTTTTACAATGGATAATCAACTTTCATATAACTGGTTTCACAAAGGGATTAGATATATAGGAGACTGTTTTGAAGGATGTATATTAATGTCATTTGACCAACTAAAGAATAAATATAAAATATCAAATAACACTCTTTTCTGTTATTTCCAATTAAGGACTTATTTAAGAGGTAAACTGGGTCAAACAATGTTATTGTTGAAACCTAATGAAATAGTAACTTTATTTCATAAAGGAAAAATTTAAAAACATATTTTTGGTATGTATAATTTGATTCAAAAACTGGCAATTAAAAAAGGAATTCATAAGTTAAGACAAAAATGGGAAACTGATTTGAATATTAAAATTGATGAAACAAGTTGGTCAAGATTATGTCTTGCCAGTATGACAAATGCAATAAATGTTCGACAATATAACTTTTTACATCAAATATATATTACACCACAAAAAATAAACAGATTAAACTCAAATTTATCTGATCAATGTTTTCGATGTAATCAAGAAATTGGTAATTTTTTACACTCTGCTTGGTCTTGTTCTAAAATTCAACCTTTTTGGACAAATTTAAGAGTTTTACTGGAACAAATTATTGGAATACAACTTCCACACAATGCAATATTGTTTTTACTAGGCGATATTGAAGGGATAAAATCCAAATCCAAATTGAATAAACATCAGAAAGAATTCATAAAAATTGCATTGGCAGTAGCCAAAAAGGCTATTGCAGTTACTTGGAAATCGGATTCATATTTAAGAATGAAATTTTTAGCTGCATTCCACTTGAAAAAAATACTTATAAATTAAGAGATAAATATGAAATATTTCTGAAAATTTGGCGCCCTTATTTACAAAAAATAGGATTAAATATATAGGTGCTCCGAAGATAAAATTATTGGTTATCTGGGGAAAGAAATAAATATACATATTAAAGCTATTATGAACTCCATGGAGCATGTGGGGATCTTCCGATATCCAGGCATTCTTTATTTATTTATTTATTTTTTCTTCTTTTTATCTATCGGGAAGTTGGGGGGAGGGGGAAGGGTTTTTTTTCTTACTGTAACCTATTTGAAAATTAAAGTAACACACACAAATTGTTGGGGAAACAGCAGGCCGGGAAGTTTCTATGGAAAAGAGTAAACAGTCCACGGTTCAGACTGAAACACTTCATCAAGACCTGTGTTGCTTAAGGGTCCCTGCAAATTTATCCCCTGTCCAAATGAGGGAGGGGCTGCGGGGGATGGGGTTCTGGGAAAGGGGACAAAGCCATCCTCATCTGCCATCTTTGCCCCCTCTCGCTTCTCATTACGTCTACACACACAGTTCACCCAAGGGGTTTCCACCCCTCCCCCTCCTGGTTCAATCTGCCATTCATCTCTCCCCTACTGGTTCACATTATCACCTCCTTTACTGTCTCAAACCATCACACTCCCGCACTTCACACTCACAAATGAAAGTGAACATTGTATGACGGGGCTGTTCCTGTGCTGTACTGCTTTATGTTCTCTGTTCCCAGTTTCGAAGAATGAGAGGAGATCTCATGGAAACACAAAATTCTTTCAGGGGTCAACAGGCAGGAGTGAGGGAGGATGTTTCCCCTGTCTGAGGAGTCAAGGGCCAGGGGTCTCTCTGCTCTCCGTCCAGCGGAAAACCCCCGATCCTCGGGGTCGCGCTGCCCGAGTATCCCCCACCCCCCGATCCCCGGGGCCGCGCTGTCCGAGTCTCCCCCGATCCCCGGGGCTCCGCTGCCCGAGTCTTCCCCCCCCCCCACGATCCCCGGGTCCGCGCTGCCCGAGTCTCCCCCCGATCCCCGGGGCCGCGCTGCCCGAGTCTCCCCCCGATCCCCGTGGCCGCGCTGCGCGAGTCTCCCCCGATCCCCGGGTCCGCGCTGCCCGAGTCTCCCCACCCCCGATCCCCGGGGCCGCGCTGCCCGAATCTCCCCCCCCATCCCCGGGGCCGCGCTGCCCGAGCCTCCCCCCGATCCCCGGGGCCGCGCTGCCCGAGTCTCCCCCCGATCCCCGTGGCCGCGCTGCCCGAGTCTCCCCCCGATCCCCGGGGTCGCGCTGCCCGAGTCTCCCCCCGATCCCAGGGGCCGCGCTGCCCGAGTCTCCCCCCGATCCCCGGCGCCGCGCTGTCCGAATCTCCCCCCGATCCCCGGGGCCGCGCTGCCCGAGTCTCCCCCCGATGCCCGGGGCCGCACTGTCCGAGTCTCCCCCCGATCCCTGGGGCCGCGCTGTCCGAGTCTCCCCCGATCCCCGGGGCTCCGCTGCCCGAGTCTCCACCCCCCCGATCCCCGGGGCCGCGCTGCCCGAGTCTCCCCCCGATCCCCGTGGCCGCGCTGCCCGAGTCTCCCCCGATCCCCGGGTCCGCGCTGCCCGAGTCTCCCCCCGATCCCCGGGGCCGCGCTGCCCGAGTCTCCCCCCGATCCCCGTGGCCGCGCTGCCCGAGTCTCCCCCCGATCCCCGGGGCCGCGCTGCCCGAGTCTCCCCCCGATCCCCGGGGCCGCGCTGCCCGAGTCTCCCCCCGATCCCCGGGTCCGCGCTTCCCGAGTCTCCGCCCTCCCCGATCCCCGGGGCCGCGCTGCCCGAGTCTCTCCCCCATCCCCGGGGCCGCGCTGCCCGAGTCTCCCCCCGATCCCCGGGGCCGCGCTGCCCGAGTCTCCCCCCGATCCCCGGGGCCGCGCTGTCCGAGTCTCCCCCCGATCCCTGGGGCCGCGCTGCCCGAGTCACCCCCGATCCCCGGGTCCGCGCTGCCCGAGTCTCCCACCCCACGATCCCCGGGGCCGCGCTGCCCGAATCTCCCCCCCATCCCCGGGGCCGCGCTGCCCGAGTCTCCCCCCGATCCCCGGGGCCGCGCTGCCCGAGTCTCCCCCCGATCTCCGGGGCCGCGCTGCCCGAGTCTCCCCCCGATCCCTGGGGCCCCGCTGTCCGAGTCTCCCCCCGATCCCCGGGGCCGCGCTGCCCGAGTCTCCCCCCGATCCCTGGGGCCGCGCTGCCCGAGTCTCCCCCCGATCCCCGTGGCCGCGCTGCCCGAGTCTCCCCCGATCCCCGGGTCCGCGCTGCGCGAGTCTCCCCCCCCCCCCCCCCCGATCCCCGGGGCCGCGCTGCCCGAGTCTCCCCCAGATCCCCGGGGCCGCGCTGCCCGAGTCACCCCCCCGATCCCCGTGGCCGCGCTGCCCGGGTCTCCCCCCGATCCCCGGGGCCGCGCTGCCCGAGTCTCCCCACGATCCCCGGGGCCGCGCTGCCCGAGTCTCCCCCCGATCCCCGGGTCCGCGCTGCCCGAGTCTCCCCCCCCCCCGATCCCCGGGGCCCCGCTGTCCGAGTCTCCCCCCGATCCCCGGGTCCGCGCTGCCCGAGTCTCCCCCCGATCCCCGTGGCCGCGCTACCCGAGTCTCCCCCCTATCCCCGGGGCCGCGCTGTCCGAGTCTCCCCCCGATCCCCGTGGCCGCGCTGCCCGAGTCTCCCCCCGATCCCCGGGGTCGCGCTGCCCGAGTCTCCCCCCGATCCCAGGGGCCGCGCTGCCCGAGTCTCCCCCCGATCCCCGGCGCCGCGCTGTCCGAATCTCCCCCCGATCCCTGGGGCCGCGCTGTCCGAGTCTCCCCCGATCCCCGGGGCTCCGCTGCCCGAGTCTCCACCCCCCCGATCCCCGGGGCCGCGCTGCCCGAGTCTCCCCCCGATCCCCGTGGCCGCGCTGCCCGAGTCTCCCCCGATCCCCGTGTCCGCGCTGCCCGAGTCTCCCCCCGATCCCCGGGGCCGCGCTGCCCGAGTCTCCCCCCGATCCCCGTGGCCGCGCTGCCCGAGTCTCCCCCCGATCCCCGGGGCCGCGCTGCCCGAGTCTCCCCCCGATCCCCGGGGCCGCGCTGCCCGAGCCTCCCCCCGATCCCCGGGTCCGCGCTTCCCGAGTCTCTGCCCCCCCCGATCCCCGGGGCCGCGCTGCCCGAGTCTCTCCCCCATCCCCGGGGCCGCGCTGCCCGAGTCTCCCCCCGATCCCCGGGGCCGCGCTGCCCGAGTCTCCCCCCGATCCCCGGGGCCGCGCTGTCCGAGTCTCCCCCCGATCCCTGGGGCCGCGCTGCCCGAGTCTCCCCCGATCCCCGGGTCCGCGCTGCCCGAGTCTCCCCCCCCCGATCCCCGGGGCCGCGCTGCCCGAATCTCCCCCCCATCCCCGGGGCCGCGCTGCCCGAGTCTCCCCCCGATCCCCGGGGCCGCGCTGCCCGAGTCTCCCCCCGATCCCCGGGGCCGCGCTGCCCGAGTCTCCCCCCCGATCCCTGGGGCCCCGCTGTCCGAGTCTCCCCCGATCCCCGGGGCTCCGCTGCCCGAGTCTCCACCCCCCCGATCCCCGGAGCCGCGCTGCCCGTGTCTCCCCCCGATCCCCGGGGCCGCGCTGCCCGAGTCTCCCCCCGATCCCCGTGGCCGCGCTGCCCGAGTCTCCCCCGATCCCCGGGTCCGCGCTGCCCGAGTCTCCCCCCGATCCCCGGAGCCGGGCTGCCCGAGTCTTCCCACCCGATCCCCGGGGCCGCGCTGTCCGAGTCTCCCCCCGATCCCCGGGGCCGCGCTGCCCGAGTCTCCCCCCGATCCCCGTGGCCGCGCTACCCGAGTCTCCCCCCTATCCCCGGGGCCGCGCTGTCCGAGTCTCCCCCCGATCCCCGGGACCGCGCTGCCCGAGTCTCCCCACCCCCCGATCCCCGGGGCCGCGCTGCCCGAGTCTCCCCCCGATCCCCGTGGCCGCGCTACCCGAGTCTCCCCCCGATCCCCGGGGCCGCGCTGCCCGAGTCACCCCCCGATCCCCGTGGCCGCGCTGCCCGAGTCTCCTCCCGATCCCCGGGGCCGCACTGCCCGAGTCTCCCCCCGATCCCCGGGGCCACGCTGCCCGAGTCTCCCCCCGATCCCCGGGTCCGCGCTGCCCGAGTCTCCTCCCGATCCCCGGGGCCGCACTGCCCGAGTCTCCCCCCGATCCCCGGGGCCACGCTGCCCGAGTCTCCCCCCGATCCCCGGGTCCGCGCTGCCCGAGTCTCCCCCCCCCCCCCGATCCCCGGGGCCCCGCTGCCCGAGTCTCATCCCCGGGGCCGCGCTGCCCGAGTCTCCCCCCAGATCCACGGGGACTCTCTAATTCTCTGCTTCTCCCCCCAGTCTCTGTCACCCTGGATGTGGAAACGGCGAATCCGGATCTCGTGGTGTCTGAGGATCGGAAGAGTGTGAAACGGACCTGGTCCCGGACCCTGATCCGGATATATACCGGGACCCGGAGGAATCTCCCTGACACCGGGAAGAGATTCACAGACCGGCATTGTGTGCTGGGATCGGAGGGTTTCACATCGGGGAGACATTACTGGGAGGTGGAGGTGATCGGGAATCGGAGCTGGTGTCTGGGAGTCGCCGCAGAGTCTGTGGAGAGGGAGGGACGGGTCAGACTGAGTCCGGAGACCGGATTCTGGGTCATCGGGCGGGATGGTGACGTGTTACATCGGGATTGTGACGTGTACCGTGGTCTCCCCTCCCCCGAGTCCCGTCTCCCTGCCGGTCCCATCCCCGGGAGGGTGGGAGTTTATCTCAGTTACGAGTCCGGGACAGTTTCATTTCACAACGCGGAGACCAAGTCCCATCTCCACACATTCACTGTGAATAAATTCACGGGGAAACTTTATCCTTTCTTCCGGACTGTGGGTGAAAACCAGTGGCTGAGTATCTGCTCCGGTTCCGCTCCGGGTCTGTAAACGGGTCGGGTCCCGGGACCGGCGTCAGGAGTAAAGTCCCTGTAAATATAAATGTGCGGAGAGTGCAGCTAAATACGCGGCTAAGGAGATGGTGCAGGAGGGAGGGCTTCATGTTTCTGGACAATTGGGCTTTGTTCCCGGGAAGGTGGGGCCTGTTCCGACGGGACGGTTTGCCCCTGAACTGGAGGGGGACCAACATTCTTGCGGGTAGATTTGCCAGTGCTGCTCGGGGTGGGGGGGGGGGGAGGGGGTTAAACTAGATTTGCAGAGGGAGGGGAACCAGAGTGTTAGAGCAGATAGTGAGGTGGAGGAGGATAAAGGTCATGCGAGGACTGCATGTATAGACAGAAATCAAAGGTTTGTACATTAGGTTGTAAATTTATTTTCAGAACTTTAGAAATTGTGGAAATCAAAGATTTCTAAAAAGATTTTAATGAAGAACATGACCAGAACATATGTGAAAAAGTGGCTACTTCAGTTTTACACCTATCGCAATAATTGCCTATGTTAGGAAATATTTTGGATAGTCTCTCCTTAGTTAAATAGTAAAAGTGAACAATTTTAAATTGAATTAAACACTGATTGGCACATATCAAAGAAGAATTGACTATCTTCATTAACAAAGGTCATATTAAGTTCTCTCTCCCAATCTTGTTTAATTTTTAGTGATTAAGGGGATCTGTTTTGCTCTTTGCAGATTTATTTATTTTTATTTTCATTTATTTTGTGATGGTCGATTGATGACTTTTGAAGAGTTAATTAGCAAATATTCTCTCTCTCACACACACTTTCTGCAATATCTTCAGGTTAGATATTTTTTACAAAAATACTTTTCTAAGTTTACATATATTAATCTGATTTGTTGGATACTGTTTTGAATAAGAATCCTTTAGTAAGAGGTTCATACATGATAGAAATATTCGTTGTTTCAGATGTGATAGAGGGGGAGGAGTGGCATTACTAGTCAGGGAAAATATCACAGCTGTGCGTAGACAGGACAGACCGGAGGGCTTGTCTACAGAGGTCATATGGGTGGAGCTGAGGAACGGGAAAGGTGTGACCACACTAATAGGGGTGTATTATAGACCGCCCAATAGTCAGAGAGAATTGGAGGAGCAAACCTGTATAAAGATAGTAGACCGATGTAAGAAACAGGAAGTTGTAATAGTCGGGGATTTTAACTTTCCACATATTGACTGGGACTCCCAAACTGTAATAGGGCTAGATGGCTTGGAGTTTGTGAAATGTTTTCAGGAAAGTTTTCTAAATCAATATATAGAGGTACCTACGAGAGAGGATGCAATACTTGATCTCCTATTAGGAAACCAGACAGGTCAGGTGACAGAAGTATTTGTCGGCGAACATTTTGGGTCCAGTGACCATAATGTCATCAGTTTCAAGTTAATTACGGATAAGGATGGGTCTGGTCCTCGAATTGAGGTTGTAAATAGCAGAAGGGCTAATTTTGTGGAAATGAAAAAAGATCTAGGAAGAGTGGATTGGGATAAGTTTTTATTTTTCCTGACAAGGATGTGTTCAGTTAGTGGAATGCCTCCAAATGTGAACTTCTGAGAGTGCAGAGTTTGCATGTTCATGCCAGGATTAAAGGCAAAGTTAACAGGCAAAGGGAACCTTGGTTTTCAAGGGATATTGGCAATCTGGTTAAGAAAAAGAGTGAAGTGTATAGCAGGTAGAGGCAACAAAGAGCAAATGAGTTACTTAAAGAGTATAGAAAACATAAGAAAATACTAAAGAAGGAAATCAGGAAGGAAAAAAAGACATGAGGTGGCTTTGGCAGATGATGTGAAGGAAAACCTGAAGGGTTTCTACAAGTATATTAAGAGTAAAAGGATAGTAAGGGACAAAATTGGTCCCCTAGAAGATCAGAGTGGTCGTCTATGTGTGGAGCCTCACGAGATAGGGGAGATCTTAAACAGTTTTTTGCATCAGTATTTACTCAGGAAACTGGCATAGTGTATATGGAAGGAAGGGAAACAAGCAGTAGTGTCATGGAACATTTGTAGATTAAAGAGGAGGAGGTGCATGCTGCCTTACAGAGCATAAAGGTAGATAAATCCCCCGGGCCTAACTTGATATTTCCTCGGACCTTGAGAGAGACTAGAGTAGAAATTGCAGGGGCCCTGACAGAAATATTTAAAATGTCCTCAGCCACGGGTGCAGTGCCGGAGGATTGGAGGATTGGAGGGCAGCTCTTGTTATTCCATTGTTTAAACCAGGTAATTACAGGCCAGTGAGCCTGACATCAGTAGTATGTAAATAATTGTAAGATGTTAAGAGAGATCGGATTAACAAATATTTGGACAGCCGAGTGCTGATTAAGGATAGTCAGTATGACTTTGTGCATGGTAGATCGTGTTTAATGAATCTTAAAGAATTTTTCGAGGAGCTTACCAGCAAAGTAGGTGAAGGTAAGGCTGTAGATGTTGTCTACATGAACTTTAGTAAGGCCTTTGACAAGGTCCCACATGGAGGTTAGTTCATAAAGTTCAGACATGAGGTATCCATGGAGAGGTTGGAGAGATTGAAAGAGTGCAGAGATTTACTAGGATGTTGCCAGGTCTTCAGGAGTTGAGTTACAGGGAAAGATTGAACAGGTTAGGACTTTATTCCTTGAAGCGTAGAAGAATGAGGGGAGATTTGATAGAGGTTTACAAAATTATGTGGGATATAGACAGTAAATGCGAGTAGGTTCTTTCCACTTAGATAAGGAAAGTTAAAAACGGGAGGACATGGTTTTAGGGTGAAAGGGGAAAGGTTCAGGGGGAAAATGAGGAGGAACTTCTTCACTCAGAGAGTGGTGGGAGTGTGGAACGAGCTGCCATCTGATGTGGTAAATGCGGGCTCACTCTTAAGTTTTAAGAATAAATTGGATAGGTACATGGATGGGAGAGGTTTGGAGGGTTACGGACTGGGTGCAGGTCAATGGGACGAGCGGAATAAAGTTTCCGCACAGGCTAGAAGCACCAAATGGCCTGTTTTCTGTGCTGTAGTGTTCTATGGAGTGAAATAAACACAACATGAGAATTATCGATCGATTAATTTTAACTCGTTCACCGCATCCGTTAACCGAACAGAAACACCGGGGATTCAGCAGCAGCTGTGGGCGGCGGGTCCTGAGCTCCCCCGGGTCCTAAAGTCCACCCGTAATGAGACAGGTTAAATGGGACAAGTGGGGGCGGTGCTGACCGGAAAAGACAGTGAAGATTGTTCATTAAGTTCATCTGCCATTTCTTTGTCCCCCATTACTACTTCACCAGCATCATTTTCCAGTGGTCCAGTATGAACTCTCATCTCCCTTTCACTCTTCATGTAACTGGAAACTAAACTTTTAGTATCCTGATTTATATTATTGGCCGGTTTGACCTCATATTTCGTCTTGACCATTCTTATGGCTTTTTTCGTTGCCTTTTGTTGGATTTTAAGAGCATCCCAATAATCTAACATCCCACTCACCTTTGCTACCCTATATGTCATTTCCTTATGTTTAACACAATTATTACATGCCTTTTCCAGCTCAAACTGTGAATTGATTTAAAGTCAGTCCCATAATGTAATAGTTTTTTTCTGAAAACTATCTACCCTCGCAAAGATTGTACTGAATACTGCATTTGATTTTTCTTCAGCCTTGTACGCTTCACATTGAAATAGAATGTGTTTCGACAGTTTTATAATGACAAAATGTACACGACACAGAATGAAGATTTCCAATTAGTTACAATGCATAATTAAGCTTCGTGTGGACATTTCTATGTCATGTCAATATCATCCCTTCCCTTGTTTTAAGCCCTTCTTCTATAAACCCAACAGGTTTATGTATTCTGTAAAGGTGTCTGTCCTTATGTCCATTATCCTACGTCTTGCCATAAGCCCCTAATTCTTAACACTACCAACCCTTTAGCTTCTAATTTGCTAAGTGGAAGGTCTATGTCCACAGCTTAACATTTAACAGCTTTTGTGCTAAACAGTCAACATCATCATTTCCCTCAACAGTGTGATGTGCAGGGCCCATAATGTGCAGACATATAAATCAAACTTTACATATGAAATACCGTTTGACAAGTTTCCAGCAGTCAATCTGACCTACTGACAGAATGACCTGTTTAAGACTCATCAAAACCGAAATGTATTCTGAGCAAATTATGAGGACCAATCTCCTCCACCCACTGTAAGCCTAAACTGTTGGGAAAGAATTCTGCTTCCTATGCTGATAAATGGCTATAAGTCATTTCTTTATCATTGCCTGCAATTCAGGCACACAAAAAGAGCCACACCAACATCCCCAGTTAACTTATCTTTTGATTCATCTGTAAAAATGGTTACTGTATGATAATAACTTTCATTAATATTATAATGAACCAACAGACTCTCAGGCAGAACCGAATCCGATTGTGTATTCTAAAATCAACTGAAGTCATTGGAAAAAACAAGGTGGGGTAACAGAGAAAGCTACAGTGGGACAGGTTGTATCATCAAATACACCCATATTCCCAGTGTGATAAGAACCCAGCCACCAAAAACAAAAAACACTCTTCTTGTGATGTCCCCAACCGTCCTCCAGCACACCTTTAACAGGATGATCATTTCCTTGCCCCCGCAAATTAATCCAGTATGTTGACATCAACTTGAACCTCTGTTACTTTGAGGGCAATTGCCCCATTGCAATCAGTAAAGCCAAAACAGGAGACAACATTACCGCACCAGAACACAATCTTAAAGTCTGTAATTGTATCACATACAAACATTTTTAATTTGAAGATGAAGCTGATCCATAAGCCACACAGACATAATCAAGAACAGATCAAATTAAACAAATATAATTGATCAACAAAGATCTTCATGTTGCACCCAAGAATACCCACATAGGTGTCTGAGGAGATTTAAAGCTCCTTTACATTCATCAATTATTTTACTGATAGGTGCTTCCACGTCAGCTTATTATCCATCTACATACTGAGAAATCTTACCACTGACACTTCCTCAAGATATTAATCATATAATTTAAAATCAAGTGCAAGTCTATTAATGCTGTTTGTAAACCACGTAATGTGTTTTAACGACTGAAAGCTTAAAATCCTCATCAATCTGCCCACTGTTTGACCTATTAATTGTAAATTGCAATTAATACCTCTAATCTATAAAGCTACGTCATCTGTATATTGTGATTTACCCAGAGTATCCCATTTTCCCATCTCAGAGAAAATATCATTAATCATAATATTAAATAATGAAGGGCTGCAAATACTGCCCTGCGGGATCCCATTCTCTATCTCATAGAAACACAAACATAACATGCCGACCGGTACTTGGACAGTCCATCCAAAAAAAACTCAGAAAAACTATACAATGTCCCCCTCACTCCTAATTTAATCAAAATTCCTTTCTGCCATATCATTTCCCTTTCCAGTATCAAGAAATACTGCTATTACAACATCTTTATTTAATTGTGCTTTCCGAATATCATCTTCAAAACCTAAAACTGAATCTAATGTCATTTCACCCTTTCAAAATTCACTCTAATAAAACACTTTATCACCACTCTTTCCAAAATAAAACTCAAGCGCTTGATTACCATACATTCCATAAGTTTACATAAATGAGACATTCACGATATAGGCCCTTAACTAGAAGGATCAAATGGGGATCTGCCAGGTTTTAGAATAGGCACTACTATTTCCATTTTCCATGAGGAAAGTAGATTCACGATACAAACATTTAATATTTTCACAAAAGAGAATTATGAACAATTACAATTTCAAATATCACTCTTTCCTGTGGACACCCGATGTGCATTATTAATAGACTTCTTAAATTCATACAAATAAATCTCTCCATCAGTGATACCATCATTGTTACAGCTGACTTCCAGCACATCAGGGTATTCACTGAAAAACATATCCCCACAATGTTTCACTTCTTCACTTAAATTATTTTGATTATGAATCTCAGTAAATGACCCAGCCAGTAACACAACCTTCCCAGTTTCAGTAACAATCATTTTGACCTCATTAATCAACACTGGAATATTATGATCCCCACAAATCCCCCCATTTTCTAAATCATATCCCAAACAATTCCAAGTTTGATATCCCATCCAATATTATCTCCATATAACCTCCAGTAAATCACCTACTTCCTCACCACGGCCTTTGCCCTTTTATTGTTAATAATGTAACTCGGAGACTGATGCACCATCACATAAAAAATTACATTTCTCCCAATTTGCTTCCTGTCCAGTTAAAAATCCAAATCCAAACTCATGAAGTCAGGAAGGCTGACTGACGTTCACATAAACTAATCACCCTCCGAGTTCCCATTTGAGCGACATGCACCACAGCCAATGACAGCAGGGGTCAGTGTTAGGCCTGAGCTACGATAGGCTGGAGGAAATCGGCCCATGATCAGCCCCTCCTCTTCCGCTCCATCGCCATGGCGGTGATCAGCGATTCGCTTCTGTCGGTGTCGCCGGCCTCGGCGCCCACAAGGACGGGTGTGATTCCCCTTCACGCCTCGGTGGGTCTGTTTCGGTGACGTCTGTGGTGGCTGACGAAACATGCTTTGACAGGTAGCGAGCGAGGAACAATGACTACAACTCCCAGAAGGCCCCACTGATGACGTTGTGGTGTTGTTCAGCAATAAGGTATAAAAGCAAAGTGGAGGAAAATGTAATGCATTAAGTTTTCTGTACTGTGTCGTGCCTTCAATAAAAAATTAAATTAAAAGAGAGATTCCAGCGAGAAATAGATAGAACATAGAACAATACAGCACAGTACAGGCCCTTCGGCCCACAATGTTGTGCCGGCCCTTAAACGCTGCCTCCCTGAGCTTAAATTCCTCCATATATCTGTCTAGTAGTCTCTTAAACTTCACTAGTGTATCTGCCTCCACCACTGACTCGGGCAGTGCATTCCACGCACCAACCACACTCTGAGTATAAAATCTTCCTCTAATATCCCCCTTGAACTTCCCTCGCCTTACCTTAAAGTCATGTCCTCTTGTATCGAGCAGTGGTGCCCTGGGGAAGAGGCGCTCGATGTTCACTCTATCTATTCCCCTTAATATCAACTATACTTCTATCATTTCTTCTCTCAGCCTCCTTCTCTCCAGAGAGTAAAGCCCTAGCTCCCTTAATCTCTGATCATAATCCATACTCTCTAAACCAGGCAGCATTCTGGTAAATCTCCTCTGTACCCTTTCCAATGCTTCCACATCCTTCCTATAGTGAGGTGACCAGAACTGGACAGAGTACTCCAAGTGTGGCCCAACCAGAGTTTTATAGAGCTGCATCATTACATCGCGACTCTTAAACTCTATCCCTCGACTTATGAAAGCTAACACCCCATAAGCTTTCTTAAATACTCTGTCTACCTGTGAGGCAACTTTCAGGGATCTGTGGACATGTAGCCCCAGATCCCTCTGCTTCTCCACACTTCCAAGTATCCTACCATTTACTTTGTACTCTGCCTTGGAGTTTGTCCTTCCAAAGTGTACCACCTCACACTTCTGCAGGTTGAACGCTATCTGCCACTTCTCAGCCCACTCCTGCATCCTATCAATGTCTCTCTGCAATCTTTGACAATCCTCTGCACTATCCACAACACCACCAACCTTTGTGTCTCCTGCAAACTTGCCAACACATCCTTCTAACCCCACATCCAGGTCGTTAATAAAAATCACGAAAAGTAGGGGTCCCAGAACAGATCCTTGTGGGACACCACTGGTCACAACCCGCCAATCCAAATGTACTCCCTCCACCACAACTCTCTGCTTTCTGCATTCAAGCCAATTCTGAATCCACCTGTCAAGCATCCCTGGATCCCATGCCTTCTGACTTTCTGAATAAGCCTACCGTGTGGAACCTTATCAAATGCATTACTAAAATCCATGTAGATCACATCCACTGCACGACCCTCATCTATATGCCTGGTCACCTCTTAAAAGAACTCCATCACGATTGTTAGACATGATCTGCCCTTCAGAAAGCCATGCTGACTGTCACTGATCAGACCATGATTCTCTAAATGCCAAAAGATCCTATCTTTGTGAATCTTTTCCAACAGCTTTCCCACCACAGATGTAAGGCTCAATGGTCTATAATTATCCGGACTATCCCTGCTACCCTTTTTGAACAAGGGGACAACATTTGCCTCCTTCCAATCCTCCGAGACCATTCCCGTAGACAATGAGGACATAATGATCCTAGCCAGAGGCTCAACAATCTATTTCCTCGCCTCGGATGCAGAACTGGGAAGTGGCAGAGGGAGTTCAACACAGATGAAGAGATTCATTTCTGCAGGTCAAATCTGAACACAGAATATAATATTAATGGTAAGACTCTTGGCAGTGTGGAGGGTCAGAGAGATCTTGGGGTCCATGTCCATACGACTTTCAAAGCTGCTATGGAGGTTGGCAGTGTTGTTAGGAAGGCGTCTGGTGTGATGGCCTTCATCAACCGTGGGATTGAGTTCAAGACCTGTGAGGTGATGTTGAAGCTATATTTCTCCTAACCTGTACATAAGTAATTGTAATAAGATGATGAGATGCTTTGACCATGTGGATAGCCAGAGGCATTTTCCCAGGCTTGAAGTGACTAACACGAGGGGACGTAGTTTTAAGCTGCTGGGAAGTCGGTACCGAGGGAATGTCAGGGGTGAGTTTCTTACACAGAGAGTGGTGGGTGAATGGAATGCACTGCCTGCAGCGATGGTGGAGGTGGATACAATAGGATATTTTAAGAGACTCTTAGATAGGTTCATGGAGCTTAGAAACATAGAGGGATATACGATCAGGAAATCCGAGGCAGTCTCTAGAGTAGGTTACATGGTCGGTACAACATTGTGTGCCGAAGAGCCTGTAATGTGCTGCAGATTTCTGTGTTCTGTGTCAAAGACGGGCAGAGGGATTAGTTTAAATGGACAGGAGGACAGCATGGAATGGTTCGGCCAAAGGGCCTGCGTTAGTGCCATAAGGGAGAGGTTCTGTCCCAAACATCGACTCTATTCCCCTCAACAGATGCTGCCTGACTTGACAACGTTCTTGAAAAGTTGCATTCAGTTCCGCTTAGCATTCTGTACAAAGGATGTTTTGTGCTGGAAGTCAGCAGAGGAGATTCATCATGATTGAGGGGGCTTTTGTTCATAAGTCCATAAGGCATAGGAACAGGATGAGGCCATTCAGCCCATTGAGTCAGCCACCTTTCCATCATGGCTGATCCCAGATCGCACTCAATTCCAGATATCTGACCTCCTGTCATATCCTTTGATGCCCTGACTGATCAGGAAACGATCAACTTCCGCCTTGAATATACCCACACACTCGGCCTCCACCGCAGTCTGTGGCAGAGCATTCCACAGATCCAATACTCTCTGGCTAATAAAAAAAATAACCTGCTTACCTCTGTTTGAAAAGGTGGCCCCTCGACTTTGTGGCTGTGCCCCACCACAGGAAATACCTTCTCCACATCCACCTTATCCAGTCCTTTCAACATTCGGTAGGTTTCAATGAGATGCCCCCGCATTTTTCTGAGTTCCAGTGAACACAGGGTCAAAGCTGCCAAGTGCTCCTCATATTTTAACCCCTTCATTCCCGAAATCATCTTTCTGAACCTCCTCTGAACTCTCTCCAATGACAACACATCCTGTCTGAGATGTGGGGCCCAACACTGTTGACAATACTCCAAGTGTGGCCTGACTCGTGTCTTATAAAGCCTCAGCATTATCTCTTTGCTGTTATATTCATGGGGCGAGATTGGACTGTGTTGATCTACAGGGGGACCTTGGAATCCGAGTTCATAACTCCCAGATAGTGGTTCCATTGTCAGGCAGGTATGTTGCAGTTGTATAAATCTCTAGGTTAACCACATCTGGAGAATTGCATTCGAAGACAGGAATAATACAGAGGCTTTGGATGGTGAGTGGAAGACGCTTAACAGGTTGCTGCCTGGATAAAGTGAGACTGGACAATCTCGGGGAATTTTCTCTGGATGGCAGAGGCTGAGGGAGGTCCGACAGACATTTACAGGAATGTGAGAGACACAGACAGAGTGGACAGCCGAGATTTTTTCTCCAAGGAGGAAATGTCCAATGCCAGTGGGCATGCACTTCAGGAGAAAGGGGGAACACATCCTCATTGGTCCTTTTTGCACTATTGAAGTATTTTGTAACTTAGTGCATTTTGTATCTTTTCTCTGCATAGTTGCTGTTGGAAAAAAAAACAATTAGAAAAGACAATGATGTTAAAAACCTGACTCAGGATGTTTAAAGGAGATTTGCGTATCAAGTTTTGTTTTTCATTCCCATAGTGGTGGGTGTCTGGAGTGAACATCGGGTGGTGGTGGAGGCATATGCGAAAGAGGCTATTAGATACCACGTGAATGTGAGAAGAATGGAGGGATGTGTTCCTTGTGTAGTCAGAAGGGATTGGTTTAGTAAGGCATGAAGTGACCAGTTCAATGGGTTCAGAACAACACAGTGAGCAGAAGGGCCTGTTCAAGGACAAGTACAGCAAGCAGAGCAGGTAAACTGGATAAAGTGATCCCACTCAGAGAACAGACTGTGACGTCAGTGGATATATGCTGGCATCAAAGTTCTCTCATCAAAGATACTTCACTGCTGGATAAAATGAAGTTTGTGATGTTTATAACCAATGAGGTGAATTGTACTGCTCAGACATCTCATCCTACTGAGGAAATTAAAATTATTGTGAAAGCTGCAGAAAGGTATCTTGGTGTAACTGGTGTTTTGTGGGAAGCTGTAAATGAAGCTCTGATTTGTGGGGGTTTCTGCATCCCAGTCTACTTGTGAAGATATGTAATGGGATTGAAATATTGAAGTGAAATGCAAGAAGTCTGATTTTACATGGTCAACACTTTAAGAAGTTTATTTCTGATTTGTCAGATTCTTCCGATGTTATATCTGTTCAGGAAACCTGCACATTTTGAGTTTTATTCCTGTGCAGGAGATATTGTCGTTTGGCTTGACAGGTTAGTTGATAGAGGAGTGGTGTTGTCAGTTTTATAAGGAAAGGGGCAGAGTATAGTGTTGTGAATGGGAACAAAATGTATCATGAACTTGTAGTAGAAAATCTTGATTCAACAGGCATGTGTGTAATTTTCTTTTATGAAAATATTAACTTTCTGAATCGTATTTGGAGGTTTGGCCATCTACTTTTCTCATGGAAAATGGTTGTAGTAGTTCCCATTCTAAAACATGGATCTCCCCGTCTGATCCTCCTTCTTGTAGGCCAATATCATTAGTGTCTCATTTATGTAAATTTGTGGACTATATGGTAATCGAGTGTTTGAATTATATTTTCGATAAAAGAGATAATTTCACGTTTTATCAGAGGGGAATTTGGAACTGTAGGATAAGACCATAAGACAAAGGAGCATAAGTCGGACATTCGGCCCATCGAGTCTGCTCTGCCATTTTATCATGAGCTGATCCATTCTCCCATTTAGTCCCACTCCCCCACCTTCTCACCATAACCTTTGATACCCTGGCTACTCAGATACGCAGCAATCTCTGCCTTAAATAACATTGGAATCAGTTTGGGTTTGGAAGATCATATTAGGAAAGTACAGTTAAATAAAGATGTTGTAATAGCAATATTTCTGATATTGAAAAGGCAAATAATATTTATTGAAAAATGGACTTTTGATTAATATTTGGAAATGCAATTGAGAGGGCTATTGTACAATTTTTTCTGATTGTTTCTATTTGTACGTCTTGTAAAGGTATGGATGGGCAAGTATGACATTGAATTCAGTTTTTATATTTGGAAGATGGTATTAGTAAAGCCAGTTAAATACAGATGTTGTAACAGCAGTATTTTTACTATTCAAAAGGCAGATGGTATTTATGGAAGAAAAGAATTTTTATGAAATTGTGGAAATGAGGATGGAGGGACTATTATCTAACTTTGAGTTGTTTTAATTGAACGTTTTGTGTCAGGTATGGGTGGGAAAGTTATATTCAGGTTGTTATGAGATTGAGACTGGGATCCCACAGGCAGTATTTATTATTTTATATTATAATTAATAATATTTTTCATAGGTTTTTCATTCTGTAAATCCCTATATGCAAATGATGGAGGTTTATGGATTAGAGGTAGAAATTTCACTTTTATTGTATATAGGATGTGTTAGCAATTAGTAAGGTCAAACAGTCGGCGAATAGATGGGATTTAAGCTTTCAGTAGCAAAAACACAAATTATGTGCTTTACAAACAGGATTAGCAGACCTGCACTTGATTGGAAATTATATGGTCAAACTCCTTAAAAGGTGTCAGTGGTGAGATTTCCAGGCATGTGGATGGATAATAAGCTGACATAGAAGCACCGGATCAGAAAATAATTGATAAATGTAAAGAAACTTTAAATACTCTTTGTTATCTCTGTGAGTATTCTGGGGTGTTACATGAAAATATTTGTTGACCAATCTCGTTTGTTTAATTGGATCTGTTCTTGATTATGTTTGTGGTTTATAGATCACCTTCGTCTTCAACTTTATGATGTTTGGGTGTGATTCATTTCGTGCTTTAAGATTGTGTTGTGGTTAAGTCAGGTCGTCCCCTGTTTCGGCTTTACTGGTTGAAATGGGACAATTGCCCTTACAGGGACAGAGGTGGAAGTTGATGTTAACAAATTGGATTGAACATCCTGTGCTAAAGGGTGGTTGGGAACATCACAAGAAGAATGCTTTTAGTTTTGGGTGGCTGGGTTCTTATCACGCTGGGAATATGGGTGTATCGGATGATACAGTAAGTTCCACTGTAGCTTTCTCGGTAACCCCACTCTGTTGTTTTTTTCCAATGACTCGTTAATTTTAGGTTACACAACTGGATTCTGTTCTGCCTGAGAGTCTGTTGGTTCAGGAGTATATTCATGAAAGTTATTATCATACGGTCAGCATTTTACAGATGGATTAAAACATCATTTAACTGGGAATGTTGGTGTGTCTGTTTTCATTTTTTGAGTTGCAGGTAATGATAAAGAAATCACTTACCAGCCATTTGTGGGTCTATGGAGCAGAATTCTTTGCTTTGATTTTAGGGTTACAGTGTGTGGAGGAAATTGTTCCTTGCAAACTTGTAATTTGTTCAGATTCTCTTTCGGTTTTGATGAGCCTTAAAACAGGACATTCTAGCAGTAGGTCAGATTGACTGTTGGAAACTCATCAAGCATTATTTCATATACAGAGTTCGGTTCATATGTCTGCACCTTATGGGCCCTGCACATCGCACTGTTGAGGGAAATGATGGGGTTGACTGTTTAGCAACAAAACCTGTTAGAAGTTCAACTGTGGATATAGACATTGCACTTCGCAAATCAGAATCTAAGGGGATGGTAGGGTTAAGAATTAAGGACTTATGGCCAGATCTGACGGAAAATTGACATAAGGACTGATGCCTTTACAGAATACATAAACAAGTTGGGTTTATGGAAGAAGGGCTTAAAACAGGAAGGGAAGGAATGATATTGACTTGACTTAGAATTGCCAACACGATGCTTAATTATGACTTGTATCTAATTAGAAATCTTCATTCTGTGTCACAGGACCATAGAACCATAGAACACTACAGCACAGAACAGGCCCTTCAGCCCTCTATGTTGTGCCAACCCATATAATCCTTAAAAAACTACTAAACCCACACTACCCCATAACCCTCTAATTTTCTTTCATCCCTGTGCCTCTCCAAGAGGTTCTTAAATACCCCTAATGTTTTAGCCTCCACCACCATCCCTGGCAAGTCATTCCAGGTACTCACAACCCTCTGTGTAAAAAACTTACCCCTGATGTCTCCCCTAAACTTCCATCCCTTAATCTTGTACCTATGCCCTCTGGTGTTTGCTATTGGTGCCCTGGGAAACAGGTACTGACTATCCACCCTATCTATGCCTCTCATAATCTTGTAGACCTCTATCAAGTCCCCTCTCATTCTTCTACGCTCCAAAGACAAAAGTCCCAGCTCTGCTAACCTTGCTTCGTATGACTGTCGTGTACATTTTATCATTATGGAACTTTTAAACACATACTATTTCAGTGTGAAGCAGATATGGGAGAAAAAAATCAAATGCAGCCTTCAGTACAATCTTTGAGGGGTTGATAGTTTTCAGATCAAAACTTTATTAAGTTATAGGACTGACTTTAAATTAATTCACAGTATTGAACAGGCAAAGGCATATAATAATGGAAACGTCCCAATTGTATCGGGACGTTACTCTAGGGATGATGGCTTAACAGAGGTGGCTGACGGATGTGGGAATAGCAGGAGAGACATGTCCCACCGAAGAAGTTCTCAAATGGCAGGGGTAGGAATCCGTGGCTGACAAGGGAAGTTAAGGACTGTGTTACGCCTAAGGAAATGGCATATAAGGTAGCAAAGGTGAGTGGGATGTTGGATTATTGGGATGCTCTTAAAATCCAACAAAAGGCAATCAAAAAAGCCATAAGAATGGTCAAGACGAAATATGAGGGCAAACTGGCCAATAATATAAATCAGGTTACTAAAAGTTTAGTTTTCAGTTACATGAAGAGTGAAAGGGAGATGAGAGTTGATACTGGACCACTGGAAAATGATGCTGGTGAAGTAGTAATGGGGGACAAAGAAATGGCAGATGAACTTAATGAACAATCTTCACTGTCTTTTCCAGTCAACACCACCCCCACTTGTCCCATTTAACCTGTCTCATTACGGGTGGACTGTAGGACCCGGGGTAGCTCAGGACCTTATTCTATTCTGTTGTTGGACGCAGTGAATGAGTTAAAATTAATGGATCGACAATTCTCATCTCATGATTATTTCACTCTCCGCATATTTACATTTACAGTGATCTTACTCCTGACGCCAGTCCCAGGACCCGACCCCAGTCCCAGGACCCGACCCATTTACAGACCCGGAGCGGAACCGGAGCAGATTCTCAGCCACTGGTTTTCATCCCCAGTCACAAAGTAAGGATAAAGTTTCCCCGTGAATGTATTCCCAGTGAAGCTGTGGAGATGGGACTTGGTCTCCGCGTTGTAAAATGAAACTGTCCCGGACTCGTAACTGAGATAAACTCCCACCCTCCCAGGGATGGGACCGGCAGGGAGACGGGACTCAGGGGAGGTACGAACTTTCATCATGTCATAATTCCGAAGTAACACGTCATAATACCGCCCAATGACCTAGAATCCGATCTCCAGACTCAGTCCGACCCCTCTCTTCCTCTCCACAGACCCTGCGGCGACTCCTAGATACCAGTCCTGATTCCACGCCACCTCCACCTCCCAGTAATGTCTCCCCGATGTGAATCCCTCCGATCCCAGCACACAAGCCCGATTTGTGAATCTCTTCCCGGTGTCAGGGAGATTCCTCCGGGTCCGGGTCCATCTCACACTTCCGATCCTCAGACACCTTGATCCATGGATTTGCCGTTTCCACATCCAGGGTGACAGAGACTGGGGGGAGAAGCAGAGAATTTGAGAGTCCCCGGTCATTGTGGGGAGACTCAGGCAGCGCTGCCCCAGAGATTGGGGGATCCTTCGGGTAAAGCGTCCCCAGGACCAGTGGAAAGCCCGTGGGCCTTAGGCGCAGTCGGGTTGCCGACAGGCAACCTTCCCAGGGAAGCGGGTGGGCAACTAATATCTCTCCAATATCTTTCCGCTGGACGAAGAGCAGAGATTTCCCGATCAAACAAACACAAAATGCTGGAGGAACCGAGTGGGTCAGGCAGCATGTGTGGAGAGAGATGGACAGTCTACGTTTTAGATCGACATCTTCCCTCAAGAACAAAAATGAATAGGGGAGAGAGACAGCAGAAACGAGTGCAGGAAAGGGGTGGATTCAGATGGGAAGGGGGTGAGTGAATGGATTTAAACAGGAGGTCACAGAGGCTCTTTGGCCCAACTTTTTCGTGCCGACCAGCTTGCTTTAATGAGCTGGTCCCATTTGCCCATTATTCCTTTCCCCCTTTCTTATCCACGTCCCTGGCACGATGTATTTTAAAACATTATCACTGTACCCAACTCTACAGTTGATCAAGAGCCCAGTGTACTATACCATGAATTTTAGTGTCACCCACAAACCTACTAACTGTGTCATCCATGTTCTCATACAATTCATTAATATGAATGACAAACAACCGTGTCCCCAGCACCGACCTCTGCAGGTCACAGGCCTCCAGTCCTCGGTGTTTAAGAGACACTTGGACAGACACTTCAACAGGCAAGGCACAGAGGGAGACTGACCTAATGCCGGCCAATCGCTTGAATGTAGATTGGTAAATAGATCAGCACAGAGGTGATGGGACAAAGGGAACATTTCTGTGCTGTACGCACCCCCGTGCTGATCATTCCAAACGGACAGTGACCCCTGACCTTTGACTCCTCAGACAGGGGAAACATCCTCCCTGTATCCTTCCTGTTGATCCCTGAAAGACTTTCGTGTTTCCCTGAGATCTGCTCCCATTCTTCTAAACAGGGAACAGAGAACATAGAACAGTACAGCACAGGAACAGGCCCTTCATTCAATGTTCACAAGCATTGAGTGTGAAGTGGGAAGTTGAAGGTTCGAGATAGTAAAGAAGGTGATAATGGGAACCAGTAGGGGAGAGATGAACGGGCGATTGAACCAGAACCAGGTGGGGCAGGGGTGGAAAGCCTGTGGGTGAACTGTGTGTGTGGACATAATGAGAAGTTGGAGGGGAACAAAGATGGTGGATGAGTATTCCTTTGTCCCCTTTCCCACAACCCAATCGCCCACAACCCCTCATTAGGACACGGGATGGAAATGCACAGATCCTTAAGTAATACAGGTCCTGATGAAGGGTTTCAGCCCAAGCCGTCGACTGTCTACTCTTTTCCAGAGATGCTTCCTGGCCTGCTGAGTTCCTCCAGCATTTTGTGTGTGTTAATCTACTTTAAATATACTCAATTATTTGTCCTCCGCAGCTGCCTGCTGCAGATTCACTATTCTCTGGCGAAAGGAATTCCTCCTTATCTCTGTTCTAAATGAGCATCCTCCAGTCGGAGGCTGTGTCATCTGGTCCTCGACCCACCCACATCCTCCAGACATCAACTCTCTCCAGACAGGAGACCAGGCAAGACCTTCATCAGGACCTGTGTAGCTTGGATTACCAGCATCCGCAGATTTTCATCCTCCAGTCGGAGGCTGTGCCATCTGGTCCTCGACCCACCCACATCCTCCAGACATCAACTCTCTCCAGACAGGAGACCAGGCAAGACCTTCATCAGGACCTGTGTAGCTTGGATTACCAGCATCCGCAGATTTTCATCCTCCAGTCGGAGGCTGTGCCATCTGGTCCTCGACCCACCCACATCCTCCAGACATCAACTCTCTCCAGACAGGAGACCAGGCAAGACCTTCATCAGGACCTGTGTAGCTTGGATTACCAGCATCCGCAGATTTTCTCGTGTGATCTTTAAAGCACAAGTTGATAGGTAAACTTCTTGATTAGTCAGAGTCTCAAAATTTATGGGGAGGAGGTGGGAGAATGGGGTTAAGGGGGATAATAAATCAGCCATTCTTCTAAACACCAGTGAGTACAGGCCCAGAACCAACAAATATGTCTCATATGTTAACTCTTTCATTCCCGGAATCATTCTTGTGAACCTCCTGGACCCTTTCCAATGCCAGCACATCTTTTCCGATATAAGGGTGCAAAAACTGCCCACAATACTACAAATATGGTCTGACTAATGCCTTATAAAACCTCAGCATTACAACCTTGCTCTTGTATTCTAATCCTCTCAAAATGAAAGCAAACATTGAGTTTGCCGATCTTACCACTGACACAAACAGCAAGTTAACCATGAGGGAATCCTGCACAACGACACCCAAGTCCCTTTGCACTTATGAGTTTTGAATTTTCTCCCTGTTTACAAAATTGTCTATGCCTTTATTCCTTCTACCAAAGTGCATGCACGACTTCCCTACCCGATAATCCATCTATCACTTATTTGCCCATTTCCTGATCTGTCT
Organism: Hemitrygon akajei; assembly: GCF_048418815.1. Classification (NCBI taxonomy): domain Eukaryota; kingdom Metazoa; phylum Chordata; class Chondrichthyes; order Myliobatiformes; family Dasyatidae; genus Hemitrygon; species Hemitrygon akajei. The sequence continues at coordinate 1,603,362 of NW_027331996.1, read as the reverse complement.
CTGTCCTTCCCCAGATTCCGAGCTTCTGCAGCACTACTTGCCCCTTCACCTATCTTCATATCGTCTGCAAGCTTGGCCACAAAGGCAACAATTCTGTCATCCAAATCATCCTTCTGTCTATCTTGGCTTTGTGTTCCTCAAAGAATTCCAACAGATTTGTCAGGCAAGATTTCCCCTTAAGGGAAGGCATGCTGTCTTTGCTCTATTTTATCATGTGTCTCCATGTACCCAAAAGCTCGTCCTTAATACTGGACTCTAACATCTTCCCAAGCACACCACATCCAGATTAACTCACCTATAATTTTCTTTCCCCAGCTGCTCTGCCTTCTTAAAGAGTGAAGTGACCTTTGCAATTTCAAGTCATCTTGAATGATCTAGTGATTCTTGAAAAATCCTTACTAATGCCCCCATATTCTCTTCAGCTAACTCTTTCCAAACACTGGGGTGTGGTCCACCTGGTCCAGGTACCTTCAGACCTTCGATCTTCCCACGCACTTTCTCCTCAGTAACAGCAACAACACTCATTTCTCTCCCCTGACACTCTCACATTTCTGATGCACAGCTGTTATCATTCACAGTGAGGATTGACACACAATATTGAATAAGTACCTCTGCCATGTCCTTTGTCACATCTCTCCTCTCCAGTGTCATTTTCTAGGGTAGTGGTCACCAACCTTTATAAGCCCAACATCTACTACCTCGGCCTCAGTCGACCGACTCCAAATTGATTAGTCACACGCATGCACACTGGGGCAGAAAAGACCGGAAGTAAAATCCCGCAACCCGGTAGTAGAAATAATGCATAAGCACCAGGGGTACCCACTCTGTTTTGTACCGTGGACCGGTTTAATATTGAGAATATTCTTGCGGACCGGCCGACGGGGGTGGGGGGTGTAAACACGACCTTCGCAGCTCTTGGCATGAAGAGTAATATTGGACACGGCCTACCCTACCACACTGAAGTCTACTGGTTGAGCAGAGGTGTTGTGCTCAAACATTTTCTTTCAATTACGTGCGGAAATTTGACTATTCATCAATGAGAAAGGGAAGCCAGTGGCAGAGTTCGATGACCCAGACTGGCTTCACGATCTTGCATTTTTGGTGGATATAACAGAGCTCTTAAATGTGCTTAATGTTAACATGCAAAGGCCGAAACAAACTTATTACGGAATATTACAACAGCATTTGTGCCTTTCAAATTAAATTAAGCCTGTGGGAGATGCAACTATCCCGGAGCAACCCAGCTCATTTCCCCTCTTTGCAGTCTGTGTGTGTCGCTCATGGTAATAATGACAACATGGACAGCTATAAGGACAAAATATCACGGCTGGAAAGTAAGTTTCAGAATCATTTTCAAGTCTTCAGTCAGCTCGAGAAGGAATTCTCACTATTTTGCTTGGCGTTTGCGTTACCGCAGTATCAGATGTGCCGGAGGAACTCCAAAAGGAACTAATTGAAATTCAGTGTAACTCGGCTTTGAAATATAAATTTGAGACTGTGAGTCTGGACTCATTCTATCAATACCTCGGACCAATGTACCCCAAATGGCAGACTTTGCCTCAAAGATCCTTTGCATCGTTGGGACAAGATATCTCTGTGAGCAGGCGTTCTCCATAATGAACATTAACAAATCCAAACTGCGCTCGCAGCTGACACACAAACATCTAAATGACATTATGAAAATCGGAACTGCCCAGAAACTGGTGCCTGATGTTGACAGGCTGGTTAAGACCAACAGATGTCAGGTGTCTGGAAGCAGCAAGTGAAAAATGTGTGATACTGTTTGATGCTCTGCAGCATGTAAGCAAAATGCATTATGAAATATTGAGTGTCACAATCTCAGCCAACGTAGCATCGTTTCTTCTCTCCCTCAGCACAACTTTCTTGTAGCCTACGACTGTAAGTTAATACCAATCATAAAAATAGTGCTTGCTCGGCGATCTTCTTCATAAGAAACGGAATTTGTGAAGTCAAACACTTTGTAGTTATAGCAGAGACAGAACGGAGGCAACGAAAGCTGCGTTCGCACGCGCCCGACTGATCCGGCCCGCATGAAGCTGCATTTTGCCCAATCCGGCCCGTGACCTAAAATGACACCCCTGATCTACTACATCCCCTTTATCCTAGTTGTAACTCCTCAAGGAATTCCAACGGGTTTGTCAGGCAAGATTTTCCCTTGAGGAAACCATACTGACTTTGTCCTATCTTGTCCTGTGTCACGAAGTATTCCAAATGGGCATACTTAACAATTGACCCCAACATCTTCGAAACCACAGAGGTGAAGCTAAGTGGTCTATAATTTCCTTTCTGCTGCCTTCCTCCTTACCAAAAGACTGCAGCGACAGTTGAAATTTTCAGGTCCTCTAACAAGATGCCAGAGACAAATGATTTTTGAAAGATCATTTCAAATGCCTCCAGAATGCCTATTGCTACCTCTTTCAGAACACTAGGGTGCAGTTCATTTGGTCCGGGTGACTTATGTACCTTTAGGGCTTTCAGCTTTTTGAGCACCTTCTCCCTTGTAACAGTAACTGCACTCACTTCTCTTCCCTCACACCCTTCAACACTTGGCACAGTGCTAGTGTCTTCCACGGTGAAGACTGGTGCAAAATATTTAGTTCATCTGCCATCTCTTTGTCCCCCGTTAATGTATATCCAGCCTCATTTTCTTGTGATCCTATTACCACTCTCATCTCTTTTATTTACCTACTTGGAAAAAAAAGCTTCTACTATCCACTTTGATACTGTTTGCTAACTTGGTTTCAAATTTCATTCTTCTCCTCCCAATGATTATTTTATTTCCTCTCTGTAGGTATTTAAAGCTTCTGAATCCTCTGTCTTCCTACTAATTTTTGATTTGTTGTAGCCCCTCTTGTTTGCCTTTACAATAGCTTGTCTTCCCTTGTCTGCCACAGTTGTACTATTTTACCATTTGAGTATTTATTTATTTTTGGAATACATCGATCCTGCACCTTCCTCATTTTCCCAGAAACTGACACTTCCAGTTTGATAAATAGATAGATAGATACTTTATTCATCCCCATGGGGAAATTCAACTTTTTTCCAATGTCCCATACACTTGTTGTAGCAAAACTAATTACATACAATACTTAACTCAGTAAAAAATATGATATGCATCTAAATCACTATCTCAAAAAGCATTAATAATAGCTTTTAAAAAGTTCTTAAGTCCTGGCGGTAGAATTGTAAAGCCTAATGGCATTGGGGAGTATTGACCTCTTCATCCTGTCTGAGGAGCATTGCATCGATAGTAACCTGTCGCTGAAACTGCTTCTCTGTCTCTGGATGGTGCTATGTAGAGGATGTTCAGAGTTATCCATAATTGACCGTAGCCTACTCAGCGCCCTTCGCTCAGCTACCGATGTTAAACCCTCCAGTACTTTGCCCATGACAGAGCCCGCCTTCCTTACCAGCTTATTAAGACGTGAGGCGTCCCTCTTCTTAATACTTCCTCCCCAACGCCCCACCACAAAGAAGAGGGCGCTCTCCACAACTGACCTATAGAACATCTTCAGCATCTCACTACAGACATTGAATGACGCCAACCTTCTTAGGAAGTACAGTCGACTCTGTGCCTTCCTGCACAAGGCATCTGTGTTGGCAGTCCAGTCTAGCTTCTCGTCTAACTGTACTCCCAGATACTTGTAGGTCTTAACCTGCTCCACACATTCTCCATTAATGATCACTGGCTCCATATGAGGCCTAGATCTCCTAAAGTCCACCACCATCTCCTTGGTCTTGGTGATATTGAGACGCAGGTAGTTTGAGTTGCACCATATCACAAAGTCCTGTATCAGTTTCCTATACTCCTCCTCCTGTCCATTCCTGACACACTCCACTATGGCCGTGTCATCAGTGAACTTCTGCACATGGCAGGACTCCGAGTTATATTGGAAGTCTGATGTGTACAGGGTGAACAGGACCGGAGAGAGTATGGTTCCCTGCGGCGCCCCTGTGCTGCTGACCACCGTGTCAGACCTACAGTCTCCCAACCGCACATACTGAGGTCTATCTGTCAAGTAGTCCACTATCCAATCCACCATGTGAGAGTCTACTCCCATCTCTATCCCATCAATTGGCTTTGGCCAATTCCTCTTTCAGACCACTGTAATTTCCTTTACAACATCAGACTTTACTTTCTCCTTATCAAATTTCAAGTTGAGCTCAGTCATGTTGTGAGCACTGTCTCCTAAGGGTTATTTTACCTAATCACCTCTGGTTCAATACATAACAGCAGCAGGAGACAGGTAGGAGACAGGTGTAGCACTTGTCCCGCTTGCAGGTGTCAGTGCCAGGAGGGAGAGGAGCGAGTGGATAAAGGAGTGACGTAGACAGTGATTCTGAGTGGGCTGGGTGTAGGGAGAGATGTGTTTGGTGGTAGAATCCGGCTGGAGATGGTGAAAGATATCAGGATAAGTTGGATATAGAGGCTCGTGTTGCGGTAGGTCGGACTTTGGAGATACACTTGACCATGGGGTCGGTATCGAATTCAGGTTGATTTTACCTTGTAGATTTTAACAGCTTCTTTAATCGGCATGAAGCGGTGCTCTCTGTGTTCCTGCGCATCTCTACAGATCACAAAGATCTTGTCCGTTTTACAGAACAGCTTCAGTTCTTCCTCATGTTCGTCACAGTGACGTTTACTTTCCTTCCCTTTCGGATTCAGGTTTTGATTTGGAGCTTTTTCAGCCAGATTTGCTAAGGCCCGATTCACCCTGAGGGTGCGGTCAGCAAACTCCTCTCTACATTCCGGGCAGGAGTTTCTCTCCTCCCTTTCCCAACACCGTATAATACAAGAGCGACAGAAGTTGTGTCCACACTCCAGTGACACCGGATCGGTGAAGAAATCCAGACAGACGGGACAAATTTCCTCCTTGTTCCAACTGTTGACCTGTCCTTTTGAAGCCATGTTAACTCCAGCACTTTCCTGATTCAGAATGCTTTCACTTTCGGGGAGCTGCTGATCCCCTGCACGCTGCAGTGTCGGGCACTGACCGTGGTTTTGCTGGATGTGTTCATTGGGGAAAAACGTGGCTATTTCCATATCAGGGTGGGATCAGAAAAATGTTTAACAGGTGGGAACAGTAAAGAAAACGTAGCCCTGGACTGCCTAATCCCGGCTGTGAAAGGAGGAGGGTTGGGCTTGTGAAAAAAAATCAGTGCGACAGAAGCATCAACTGAATCTCCAATGGCCTCATCCCTGGGATCAGAAGGACCATCCCTGGGATCAGAAGGACCATTCCTGGGATCGGAAGGACCATCCCCTGGAAGGCAACTGAAGTCATGTGCTGAAAAAAGAAGCCACAGGGCCGATCAACCCAGGCCCTGGATTGGGGTCTCTGGCGAGCTGCTGTTGGCGACCCGTAGGCGTGATGGGCTAAAGAAGAAGCAGAACAGAAATGAAGCTGGAGAGAAGAGCCTGGTTCAGTCTGAGGCCGGACTGAAAGGGATAAGTTCTGAAAAGAGAGGCCCAAGAGACTGCACATGCTGGAACCTGCAGTAAGAAACATGATCCTGGAAGAATTGTGGTGAGAAATGTACAGTCGCCCTTCCTGGTCGAGAACCTTCATCTGGAATGTCTCAACCCAAAATGTCGATTGTCCACTTCCCTCCACAGATCAGTGCAGTTGCTGCCCGACCCGTTGAGTTCCTCCAGTGGTTTGTTTTTTAATTTTTCTCGGGAAATAAATAACGAGACCATGAAATAACTGCAACGGCTGCTGATGGATCTGAGGCGCTCTCACTGCAAAGGCAAACTTGTGCTTTAAAAATAAGAAACAGGAGGATGCATCGCCATTCGGAACATGCCTGACCTTTCACCTCAGCGCCACTTTCATGCAAAGTTCCCAACATCGCTGAGACACCAAATTTGCCTTTTCAATTCAGAAACCTTGTGGGGAAAATTCAAAAATATTTACCGCACTCTGGGTGAGAAACTTTCTCCTCATCTCTGTCCTGCTGAGCTGACCTCTGATTTTGAGTCTGGATCCCTGGTTCCAAACCACAGCCAGGAAACATCATGCCTACTGCTACCCTGTCCATATAATCTCTCTAACGACACCTCCTCATCCTTCCCTCCCCCAAAATCGATCTGGGAAACATTCTCTTCATTCCCTTCATTCCACAGACTGACTCTCTGGGAGAGAGACCAGACCTGTACACAGTGTTCCATTGTACGCTCTCACTAGGACCCTATATACCTTCAGAGGAGATCTTTATTCGTGTATTCAAACCTTCCTTCCCATTCAATGCTCTTCATTTAATATCGAACTCAAACCGTGAACAGACACAACACAGCCTCAGCCATGAATTTAAAGGGCAGGTGTTGCAACAGTTTGAGCTTCATACCGGGGCCCACGGAGCAAGCAGGGTGTCACAAAGGGAGGAATGTGGGAGTGTTGTATGTCTGAGCCCAGCTGTGTGTGTTTGTGTATCAGAATCATGTTTAATATCATCAGCATATGTGTGAAATTTGTTGTTTTGTGACAGCAGTACATTGCAATACATAGTAATTAAAAGTATAAATTACAAGAAGAATGTACAACATTATATTTAAAAAGTACTGCAAAAGAGAGGGAAAATACTGAGCAAGTGTTCATGGGCTCGTTGTCCATTCAGAAATCTTATAGCAGACGGAAAAAAAGCTCCTCCTTGATGGTAGCAATGAGAAGAGGTAATGTCCTGGGTGATGTGGGTCCTTAATGATAGATGCCACCTTTTTGTGGCATCATCTTTTGAATGTGTCCTGGATGCTGTGGAGTCCAGTGCCCATGAAGGAGCTGGCTGAGTTTACAACTTTCTGCAACATTTTCCAATCCTGTGCAGTGGCCTCTCCATACCGATATATCACCTTTCTCACTTTTCATTGCTTAAGGATGAGCACATTACACATGTGCTACATTTACTGAAATTATGCAGCGTATTAATTTAAAATAAAGGACCCAGTGCTTTCCCGGCGTAGATGACATTTAAACTCTTCTCAGGCTTCCAACCGGGTACAGGTGTCTATTTCAATCAACATGTCATTACCAAACTCTGCATCTTTGTCAGGGACGACGCCTGGGCATGTCTAATCGGGCGGCTGACGGAAATATATATACCACTGGACTAGACATGCCCAGGCATCATCCCCGATGAAGATGGCAGAGTTTGTAATGGAAACATCGGTTAAAATTGACACCTTTACCCGGCTGGAAGCAGGAGAATTTATTATCCTGTTAAAAAATTCATCATCATCGAAGTAAGTTCCTTTATCTTATTATAGAAGGGATAGATTTTTCAGAAGCGCTGACTTTTTTGCCTTACACTTCTTGCCATCGTTCTCAGCTCTTTGTTTAGTTTGCTGAGGATTTGCATGTTTGTTTGCACTCCAAGATAAACTGAAATTTTGAAATTAAGGTCACTAGTTATTTTTAACTCCTGGAAGAACTCTGAGGATCAGAAATTAAACAGAGTTTCCACAGGAGAAGAAATCAGTCATGATGGGATGGCAGGCAGACTGGAAGGGCCTAATGTTCTAATTTTGCTCCTTTATCTCATCGCCCTTCAGTCTATCAACACGTGCAGCCGCATTTGAGGCTCCACGACGATGGGAGACCATAAGACACAGGAGCAGGATTCGGCCATTCGGCTTGTGACAAGCGGCGCTCGGTCAACACACTCCTTACACACGCAAATACTGTCTTGTCGTTCTGTTGTCATTCGGCTGACTATACGCACTTCAATGTCTTTAACGTTATTTTTAATAAAGTGTTTTAAACCGGGTTGATATGCCCAGGTTGGCTTTGTGGTGCCTTTCCGAACATACACGGTGGAATATTCAATGTCTCTGGTGATGGGGATGTGTAAATGTGTATATGTTGTTTGTATACCGGATACAGATAGATAATTATGTTTATTTTCTAACAGGATTGTAACTACATTGTGGGGTGCATCATCCTCTAACTTAGGTGCAGCCTTCAATAAACTTTGTGGATAATTAAAGATGGTGTGTCCTGGTTCCCAATAAATGGGGCTGGTCGCTCTTGCAAAAATGTGAGAGGCTATTTCAGACGTTTTTCCATTGAAGTGCCGAAGGGGAAGGTGAGGTGGGAACATTCACTCAGGGGGTGAGAGTGTGGAACAGGCTGCCAGCACAAGTGGTGGATGCGGCTTCGGTTTCCACATTTCAGAGTGATCTGCACAGGTAATGAGGGCTGGGATTTGGGGAGCGACGCATCCGGTCGATGGCTCGAGGCTGCACGGTAGTTTGGCGTCTGATAGGTGGGATGAATAGCCTGTTTTTGGTTCTATAATTCTATGTTCACGGTCAGAAGCGACTCTTTAACGGCGTGTCCCACATTTCTCTCCCTCACGCTGCTTTGGCCAGGGTAAAGCGGGTAGGAATCAGTGACCAGCGATTCGGTGTGATTAGGCTATTTTTATTTGCTTTTTCGAAATTTGTGTTTCTGTCATTCAAATATGGCTCGTGGTTCCTACATCACGATAGTAGGATGTCTGCTGATGATCAGTCCTCCACCCTGAGTGTGGCCAGTCTCACCGGTAACAACAATCGAGCTCATCATTCCAGAAGCTTCTGTGTACTGTGTCACTATACGAACATTGCCCCGGAAGAACCCTGAGGATCGGAAATCAAACAGAATGTGCACAGAAGAAGAAATCAGTCATGGTGGGATGGCAGGCAGACTCGATGGGCCTAATGTTCCCATTGTCATCCTTTCTATCATGGCCTTTCGGTCTATCAAACTGTGCAGCTGCTTTGAGGGAATCCTCCAACGTCCTCACATTCAGAAGTGTTGGAATCTGCCGAGGGAGATGGAGGGTTAATGTAGAACTGGCTCGTCTACGGTGAGGGACGTTTACAGCCTTTCCCCGACCGCTTCAAGTTCAAGTTCCAGTTTGCCGTGATTCAGCCGTACACCCGCATACTGGCTGAAACAAAACAATGCCCTGGGTAAATTTCCTACTCTCCCTCTCTAAAACCTCCACGACTTTCCTATCAGGAGGAGACCAGAAATGACACAAAACTCTCAGTGTCGTCTAACTAGACTTTCAGAGAGCTCAACATGGCCCTTGAGATTAATGTTTCGACTGATGAAGTTCAACACTCCATACGCATTCTTAAACACCCGACCGGCTTCATTGTAAGGATGTGATGATGTGGGCAGCGGGGAGAATATCCCTCTAGGTTTGTCAACCTCCTCGTGGATACACCGTATCCCTTCACTATCCCAACTTTTAGATGGCCCACGTCTTCATTATCCAGGTCCCCCAAGTGTCTTCATTGGGATCTTTCGCCTCGTTAACCTCATTTTAATGTTTGAAGTTCCCCGTATGTTCTGCTGGTGGGGTTATTACTGATAGACTGGGAGAAACAACACAGTTTTGCCCTGTCTTGAGGCTTTCTCAAGGGAATCTGCTCCGTTTAAAGTTTGGATTCTGAGCCTCCCCCTCCCGGAGTGTTCTGCCCAACCCCCAACAGTCCTCGGCATTGTTTTACCAAACCTGTTTGTCTGCTTCGGCTGCAGGTCCTGACTGTTGCTGGGATACCGGCCTGTGTGTTTAGTCTGCTCGAGGTATGTAACATAGAAACACAGAAAGCCTACAGCTCAATACAAGCCCTCCACCCCACAAAGCTGTACCGAGTAAGTCCCGCTGGGCAGGTCCCTAAAATAACTTCATGACACAAACAGCGCCGATGGGGCGGTGTGTGCGTTTGCAATCTGTTTACTGGAAACCCCGAGGAGGTCGGAATACTCCTGGGAAACCTCTTGGGATCGTCATAGGTCGAAAACTTGGGAATGTCAGAGGCAGGAACGGAAACAGGGGTTACAGTCTCGGGAACTCCGTGAGCTTCTGGGAATCGGCCCAGGATAGAGCCATTCCCATGTTTCTGACCTATGATGATCCCAGGAAGTTTCCCGGGACCATAACAGGGCCATGCTACGAAAACCACAGAAACCCTCAGAAGAAGCGGACCCCAAGGGAATAGATAAAGTGAAATCTATCAGGAAGCACAGGGCCTCTGAGACGTGACAAACATTTCCTGGCTCAAGTGGTCTCCCGTCAAGAGCGCTGGTACTCAGGTGATGGTCTAACTCAGACACTGGTACTCCTACTGGTCGGGTCAACCGCAGATCGTAAAAAAATGCCTGTCGGTCTGGAGTCTATAAATGGCCAGGGATGTGGGATATTATGGACCGTCACGGAACTCCATCCAACAACCAGTAGGTCTTTGGACTGTGGGAGGAAACCAGAGTAACCGGAGTACCCCACACGGTCTCGGGGAGAAAGTACAAACTCTTTACAGGCAGTGTCCTATACGGCACCCTGTACTCTATGGCCACCTGTACTGTAAAGCACTGTGCGAACCACCACGCTACCGTCCCGTCTTGTACACAGGAGTACGGTCGGATTACAATTATACTTCAAAATGAACTTGAGGATTATTGACAGCACCCGCTATCAATCGGACAGGGGGGTATTTCCACGTTGTCTCTTTCTGCACCTGAATCACTCCGTCTACTCACATTCACGTCCCAGTGGGATTTTGTACCGCTCGCTAAAATCGGCAAACCTTCTTCTGGACGACTAACGAATCTGGAGCAAATTGTTTTAGTTGTTTTTGTTTATAAAGAATGAATCTCTGTTGGAGCGTGTTTAATGTTAATGTACTGTCCATTTCATGTACAGTGGGTACTAAGCCAAAATCAATTTTAAAATCCCGCCTCAACAATATCCTGTCCAATTGGATTTCTAAACCAGAACCCCTTACACACCGAGCGGAGTAAACAAACACACAGGCCCGTATCCCAGCAACAGTTAAGGACTCGCAGCCGAGGCAGACAAACAGGTTTGGTAAAACAATGCCGAGGACTGTTGGGGGTTGGGCAGAACACTCCGGGAGGGGGAGGCACAGAATCCCAACTTTAAACGGAGCCCGTCTGAGGGGCGAACAGCAGATTCCCTTGAGAAAGCGACAGGACAGGGCGAAACAGTGCAGTCTCTCCCAGTCCATAACTAATAACCCCACCACTGATAATGTTAAACTTTAAAATGGATTTAACGAGGAGGAAGATCCCAATAAAGACAAGTGGCGGATCTGGACAATAAAGAGGTGTCCAAATCGAAGTGGCAGTGTCCACTGGGATATCGGCAAACCTGGAGTGGTATTTTCCCCCTACACGCATCATCACATTCTTATAACGAAGCTGGTAGGGGGTTGAAGAAAGCGGATGGTATTCTGACCTTCATTAGTCGGGGATGGACTACGTTGCAGGTCTCTAAAAGTCTAGGTCGGGAACACTGAGAATTTTGTGTCAGTCCGGGCCTCATCCTGAATGGACAGATGTGGCAGTTTTTCGAGTGGGTGCATATAAAATTATTCTTTAGTTTTAGCTGCGTGCTGAATCACTTGAAGCGGTCGGGGAAAGGCTGCTGGAATGTAAAGACGAGCCAGCTCTACATTAACCCTCCTTCTCCCTCGGCAGATTCCTACACTTCTTAATGTGAAGATATTGGAGAATTCTGCACAAAACAAATCAAAGCTCATGGAATGTATGAAAAACGAAGCAGGACGAGACAGAGACGGACAAACCAATCAATGTGCAGGGAAAATAAAAGATGCAAATAAAAATAATCTATAATTTTATTTGTAAAAAAACATCGAGTTGTAGACTCTGAAAGTGAGTCTGTCGGTTGTGGAATCAGTTGTAGACTCTGTGAAAGTGGGTCTGTCGGTTGTGGAATCAGTTGTAGACTCTGTGAAAGTGAGTCTGTCGGTTCTGGAATCAGTTGTAGACTCTGTGAAAGTGAGTCTGTCGGTTGTGGAATCAGTTGTAGACTCTGTGAAAGCGAGTCTGTCGGTTGTGGAATCAGTTGTAGATTCTGTGAAAATGAGTCTGTTGGTTGTGGAATCAGTTGTAGACTCTGTGAAAGTGAGTCTGTCGGTTGTGGAATCAGTTGTAGACTCTGAAAGTGGGTCTGTCGGTTGTGGAATCAGTTGTAGACTCTGTGACAGTGAGTCTGTAGGTTATGGATTCAGTTGTGGACTCTGAAAGTGGGTCTGTCGGTTGTGGAATCAGTTGTAGACCCTGTGAAAGTGAGTCTGTTGGTTGTGGAATCAGTTGTAGACTCTGAAAGTGAGTCTGTTGGTTGTGGAATCAGTTGTAGACTCTGAAAGTGGGTCTGTCGGTTGTGGAATCAGTTGTAGACTCTGTGACAGTGAGTCTGTAGGTTATGGATTCAGTTGTGGACTCTGAAAGTGGGTCTGTCGGTTGTGGAATCAGTTGTAGACTCTGTGAAAGTGAGTCTGTCGGTTGTGGAATCAGTTGTAGACTCTGTGAAAATGAGTTTGTAGGTTATGGATTCAGTTGTGGACTCTGAAAGTGGGTCTGTCGGTTGTGGAATCAGTTGTAGACCCTGTGAAAGTGAGTCTGTCGGTTGTGGAATCAGTTGTAGACTCTGAAAGTGGGTCTGTCGGTTGTGGAATCAGTTGTAGACTCTGTGAAAGTGAGTCTGTCGGTTGTGGAATCAGTTGTAGACTCTGTGACAGTGAGTCTGTAGGTTATGGATTCAGTTGTGGACTCTGAAAGTGGGTCTGTCGGTTCTGGAATCAGTTGTAGACTCTGTGAAAATGAGTCTGTTGGTTTTGGAATCAGTTGTAGACTCTGAAAGTGGGTCTGTCGGTTGTGGAATCAGTTGTAGACCCTGTGAAAGTGAGTCTGTCGGTTGTGGAATCAGTTGTAGACTCTGTGAAAATGAGTCTGTTGGTTTTGGAATCAGTTGTAGACTCTGAAAGTGGGTCTGTCGGTTGTGGAATCAGTTGTAGACTCTGTGAAAGTGAGTCTGTCGGTTGTGGAATCAGTTGTAGACTCTGTGAAAATGAGTCTGTTGGTTTTGGAATCAGTTGTAGACTCTGAAAGTGGGTCTGTCGGTTGTGGAATCAGTTGTAGACTCTGTGAAAGTGAGTCTGTCGGTTGTGGAATCAGTTGTAGACTCTGTGAAAGTGAGTCTGTCGGTTGTGGAATCAGTTGTAGACTCTGTGAAAGTGAGTTTATCGGTTCTGGAATCAGTTGTAGACTCTGTGAAAGTGAGTCTGTAGGTTATGGATTTGGTTGTGGACTCCATGAAAGTGAGTCTGTCGGTTGTGGAATCAGTTGTAGACTCTGTGACAGTGAGTCTGTAGGTTATGGATTCAGTTGTGGACTCCATGAAAGTGAGTCTGTCGGTTGTGGAATCAGTTGAGATTTGTTGGTGATTTAAATTATCCACACTGCTTCAGGAGCCTGACGGCTGTAAGATAACGACTGGTCCTGAACCTGGTGGTGTCAGACCGAAAGATCTCCAGATGTGGTGGTGATAAGAGGGCATATCCTGAATGCTGGGCGTCCTTGATGATAGATGCTGCTTTCTTGAGGCAGTGGTCCATCTGAATGTATTCAATGGTGTGGAGAGGTTTGCCTGTGATGGACTGGCCTCTATCCATCACATTCTCTTCACCAGGTTCCTGAAGTAAACATGACTGTAGGCTGTCCCTGAATATCAGAACGTGGAACAAATTGATGGATCAGATGTGCAAAGGGAATTGGCAGTTGATTAAAAGTCTGAAAGTCTATAATTGCAAATGTCACTCCACTCCTCCAGAAGTGATTTAGCCAATAGCCTGAATTCAGTGGTTGGGAAGGTGTTGGAGTCGATTAATAATGAAAAGGTTTCGGGGTACTTGGAGGCCCATTATAAAATAGGACAATAGCTGCACAGTTTGAGTAAGGGAAATTCCTGCCTGGCTTATCTATTGGAATTCGTTGAGCCAACAACAAGCAAGATGGACAAAGTAGTATCTGTGGATGTTGTGTATTTGGGTTCTCAGAAGGGATTTGACAAGGTGAGGCTGCTAAACAAGGTAAGAGTGCAGGGTATTACAGGAACGATACCAGCATGAATAAAGTATTGCCTGACTGGCAGCAGACAAAGAGTGGGAATAGTGGGAGCCCTTCCTGGTTCGTTGCCACATGGGTCTGTGTTGGGGTCGTTTATTTTCATATTGCATCTCAATGATTTGAGTGATGGATTGGTGGCCAGGTTTGCAGACAATACGAGAGCAGGAAGGGGGCGTGGGGTGCAGGTCGTGTTGAGGAAACAGGGTTATAGCAGACGAAATTAGACGGATTAGTAACATAGGAATCAGTGCACAATTGTAGGTAGTTTTAAACCCATAATATAGGAAACGATGGAGAGGGTACAATAAAGGTTCACAATACTGATTCAGAAATGAAGGACTTATATGAAGAGTGTCTGAGCACACTGGGCCTGTATTCACTGGAATTTAGAAGAATGAGGGGTGCTAATTGAAACCTACTGAATATTAAAATGGCCTAAAGTCGATGTAGAGTGGACGTTTGTAGTGTTGCAGCCTACGACCAGAGGAAACGGGTTCAGAATAGAGGGACATTCCCTTTGAATGAAAATGGGGAGGAATTTTGAAGAGTGTGGTGAATCAATAAAATTTCATTTTACAGACGGTGGCGGAGGACTCATTACTCGGTGTATTTAAGGCAAAGGTTGATCGTTTCTGGTTTGGTCAATGTGTGAACATTATGGGGAAAAGGCAGGAGGATGTGGTTGAGAGGGCTAATAAATCAGCCATGATGGAATGGCCGAGCGGAGGTGATGGAGCAAATGACCTAATTCAGCTCCTGTGTCTTATGGTCTAGTGATCTAATTGATTCTGGAAATGAATTATCTAACCGACTTTACTTGAGATACAGGCGCCGGGAACTGGAATTGCTGACACTGTAAGGGATGGTGTTGGTGGAAAACAGGAAGCTTGTGAAGTACTATGGGAATGGGAAAGGACCCTCATGCAGACCTTAGCACAGCAGGACAAATGTGAAAGCTGATGTACCTGAGCATGAAGTTGGTACAGCTATTACATTCCCATTTGGCAAAATTACCAGCTGAGCTCAATTTTGATAACAGAAAGAATTCATGAAATAATAGTCTAGGTCCTGATGATTGAATAAAATGTTTATGCACAGGTCTAACAGTACAACAAATTCTCTGTGACAACAACTGGTGTACACCACAACGTCATTAGTGAATTTCCTGAAACTTGGGTGTCGTCACTGTTCCAATATACTGTTACTTACACTTTGAAATTACTTTAGTACTACTTATTTGAGCACTACAGCACAAAAAGGCCATTCAGCCCGTCTAGTCCTTAATGAACTATTATTTTGCCTGGTCCCACCGACCTGTACTGGCCCATACCCCTGCGACACATGTAGTCATCCAAACCTCTCATCAATGTTCAAATTGATCTTCCGCTGGCAGCACATTCCACACACACCACACTCCCAGTGAAAAAGTTCCTTTAAATTTTTCACATTTCACCCTTAATCTATCATCTTTAATGTTGAATTTTTTGAGGATGTGACAAAGTGTATTGAAGTTAGAGCAGTGGATGGGTGTATTCAGAGAGTGAGGAGGCATGGGATGCAGGGAGACAAGGCTGTGTGGATACGGAATTGGCTTGTCTCCCAGAATTAACTTATAGAAGGCAGAGGGTGGGCGCATATAGAAGGTATTTTGCCTCGAGGTCAGGGACATGTGGTGTTCTGCAGGGATCTGAGCAGAACAATTGCTCTTTGCGATTTTATAACAGTCAAATGCACACAAAATGCTGAAGGAACTCATCAGATCAGGCATCATCTATGGAGATGAATAATAAATCTACGGTTCAGGTCGAGACCCTTCTTGCGGACTGGAAAGGAAGGAGGCAGAAGGGAGAATGAGAATAGTTTGGGAAGGGAAGGAATGCAAGCAGACAGGTAATAGATAAGTGGGTGAAGGAAGAGAAATTAAGTAAGAAGATGGGAGGTGATAGGGAGAAGAGATAAACATCTGAAGGAATCTGAGAGGAGGGGAGTGCGGACAATTGCAGAACCGTAAGGAGGAGAGGTATCTGAGGAAGGTGCTGGAGATGTGAGGAGAAGACAGGAGGCGAAAGGAAAGCCAAACTGGAGGAGGGGAGAATTTTCCATAAGTTGGGGAAATCAATATTCATGCTGTAATGTAGGCAGCCGGAGTATGATGTTGCTCCTCCAACCAGGGAGTAGGGTCATCGTGGCAGAAGGGTAGTCCATGGACAGGCATGTTGGAACGGGAATGGGATGTGGAATTACAATGGGTAGCCAACAGGAGATGCTGTCCATCAGACCGCATGACATAGGAGCAGCGTTAGGCCATTCAGTCCATCGAGGCTGCTCCGCCAGTCCTTCATGGCTGATCCCCAATCCCAATCAAATAAAATATGCCTGCTTGCTTGTCATATCCTTTGAGGTCCTGACCAGTGAGGAAATGATCAATTTCCGCTTAAAATGTACCCATGGACTTGGTCTCCACCACATTCCACAGAACATTCCACAGATTCATTACTTTGACTAAAAAGAAAAAAATCTTCCTTCCCTCTGTCGTAAATGGTCTCCCCTCAATTTTGAAGCTCTGCCCCTTAGTTCGGGATACCCCCACCATCTCTCCGCATCCATCACGTTTCAGCATTCAGTTGGTTTCAGTGAGATACCCTGAATTCTTCTAAATTCCAGTGGGCAGAAGCCCAAAGCTGCCAAACGCTCCTCATACGTTTACCCCATAATCATCCCTGTGAACCCAGAATCATATGTCATGGTGGATATAGCAAAGTTACTGAACAAAATTTTCCCCAGTAGGTATCATGTCTGGTCACTGCAAAGGAGACTGGAAAGAGTCCCTGTCCCCATCAATCTCACAGGTGAAGGGTCACCTCTCCTGGGGGGTACTGTTTCTGACCTTGAATATTGGTGTGTGAGTAGGTGAATAGGCATTTGTAGCACTTGCTGAGATCTGACGTTGATTGTAAGCAGAGTTTGGCCAAACATGTTGTTTTCTCTGGAGTTGTGGAGGCTGAAGGGAGATTTAACAAATCTTTGTACGATCACAGAGTTATAGAATAGACAACTGGTGTAGTTGTCCCAGGACTGAAATATCACAGACTAGCAGGCATGCATTTACACTGAGGGGAGTTAATTTGAATGGAAATATGCCGGGCAAGTTTTTATTCACATATTTTGGTGGGTGCATGAAATGCCCTTCCAGGGCTGATACTCGAGGCAAGTATGACAGAGGCGATAAAGTCCCTTTTAAACAGGTGTTTGAATGAGCAGGGAATGGACAAGTGAGGGTATTATATCAGCCGATGGCATTAGTTTAGTGGGGCATTAAATGATACTTTAATGATATGTTTCTGGACTGTATTGTTCAGTGTTCGATGTTGATCGGAATGTTGTTCCACCCTGGGACAGGATACAGCAAATCCGGCTGATTAAATCAGTTCTTGTGAAATCTTCATCACCATCCACACCTTCATAGCAATAAATCAAACCTACATACTTTCCTGACAGTTCCAAGCAAATTTATTATCAAAACCCGCATACATTACCACATACCTCATGGGCAGATTCCATTTCTTGTAGCTGCTTAGAAGAAAAATAAACACAACAGAATTTAATAAACACTACGCAGGGAGAGTCAAAGATGGAGAAAAAAACCAACGTACATAGAAATAAATTTGCAAATAAAAATATATATGACAATGAAATTGAGTTGTAAACTCCTTGAATGTGATTCTGTAGGTTGTGGAACGAGTTGAGATTTGTTGGTGATTTAAGTTAGCCACAGTGGTTCAGGAGACTGATGGTTGTAGGGGAACAACTGGTCCTGAACCTGGTGGTGGCAGACCATAAGGGTCCAGTATCCCTCTCCCAGACGTAGTGATGAGAAGAGGGCATGTCCTGAATAGTGGGCGTCTTTTGTCAGTGTTCCATGGGAATGTATACAATGGTGTGGACGGGGTTGTCTGTGATGGACCTGGCTGTATCCACCCCTTTCTCTTCACTTCTCTTCACTAGATTGCTTAAACATGACAGCAGGTCGTGCAGGAATACGATACCTCACTTCTGCGATAGTTAGTCATAGATATTCATTCTGACCTGTCGGGGTATTAAAAGCTGCCTTCCACTCATCCCCTTTATGAATGCGAATTCAGTCAGAAGGGTTCCTCAGGTTCAGTTTGTGACAATAGTTGGAATAGTCCTGGTAAATTTCCAGGGATCATCATAGGTCAAAAACTTGGGAATGTCAGAGGCAGACTCGGAAACAGGGATTACAGTCTCGGGAACTCGGTGAGCTTCTGGGAGTCAGCCCAGGATGCTGCCATTGAACCATAACAGGACCATGCTATGAAAACCACGGATACCGTCAGGTAAGATTGTCCTCAGGGGAAGAGATAAGGAGAGGTCTATCGGTAACCTCAGGGTCCATCAAACCTGACACACGTTTCCTGGCTCAAGATGTTGCTTGTCAGGAGCAGAGGCTCTCAAAGGGTAACCGAACTTAAAGGTTGGTACTTCTACTGGTCGGGTCACCCGCAGATCTAAAAAAATACCTGTGGAAACAAAGTCTATAAACGGCAGGAAGAGCCAGTTCCTTGGTTTCCAAGGCCAGGTACCCCAAAGACTGAGGGATGAGGAGGTATCTTCGAAACTGTCACGGAACTCCCTTTACCAACCAGTATACCTTCGGACTGTGGGAGGAGATCGGAGCAACCGGAGGAACCCACACGGTCACAGGGAGAATGTACAAACCCATTAAAGGCAGCGTCCTATCTGAAACCCTGTACTGTATGGACCCTGTACTGTAAAGCATTGTCACCACTACACTACCGTGCTGTCTCGTAAACCGGAGTACGGTCGAATGACAATTATACTTCAAAATGAACTTGAGGATTATCGACTGTAGCCGCCATCACTCGGAAGGGGGTGTGCTTCCACTGTGTGATGCACCATCAATAACTCTCCGAGACGTGAGTTGAGATATTGGCTTTAATTGACTGGAAGAAAGAATAAGCAGCAATTAACCACCATACTACTTCCAGGAGACTGAGGGCCAGGCTCAGGCCTCAATCGCTTTTATACCGGGGTCTGTGGGAGGAGCCACAGGAGCAGTCAGCAGGGGGGCGTGTCCATACAGGTATATGTAGTTCACCACACTGTGTCTATTCTGCCCCTGAATCTCTCCGTCTACTCACACTCACGTCCCAGTGGGATTTTGTACCGCTCGGTAAAATCGGGAAACATTCTTCTAGACGACCAACGAATCTGGAGCAAATTGTTTTAGTTTGTGAAGAATGAATCTCTGTTGGAGCGTGTTTAATGCACTGTTCACTTGGGGTCCTGAAACAAAATCAATATTAAGATTCCGCCTCACCAACACCCGATCCAATTGTATTTCTAAACCCGAACACCTTACATACCTCGAGCGGAATAAACAAACACACAGGCGCAGACAAACAGGTTTGGTAAAACAATGCCGAGGACTGTTGGGGGTTGGGCAGAACAGTCCAGGAGGGGGAGGCACAGAAGCTCATGTTTACACGGAGTCCACCTGAGGCGGGGTTGGGCAGAACACTCCGGGGTGGGGGGCGGAGAGGCACAGAAGCTCATGTTTACACGGAGCCCATCTGACGGCGAAAAGCAGATTTCCCTGACAGTGTGTAACTGTGGGGACTCTCCCAGTCCGCGAGTAATAACCCCATACTGAGCATACACGTAACTTTAAACATTAAAATGGGTTTAATGAGGTGGAAGATCCCAATAAAAACACGTGGGATGCCTGGATAATGAGGACGTGAGCCAATTCAAAGTGGCAGGGTGAAGGGATACGGTTTATCCACTAACAGGTCACAAACAAGGGGGATATTTCCCCGCTGCTGCATCATCACATCCTTACCATGAAGCTGGTGGTGTGTTTCAGAATGCGTATGGTGTGTTGGACACCAGTCGTGGCATTTATCTGAAGAACCATGTTGCAGCTCTCCAAAAGTCTAGTTAGACAGCACTGAGAATTTTGTGTCGGGTCTCGTCTCCTCCTGATAGGAAAGACGTGGATGTCTTTCGAGAGGCATAGGAATTTTACCGGGGCATGTTTAGTTTTCTCTCTATGCTGGTGTACGGCTGAATCACGATAAGCTGGAACTTGAACCTGAAGCGGTAGGGGAAAGGCTGCTGGAATGTAAACATCCCTCACTGTAAACCAGCCAGCTCTACATTAACCCTCCTTCTCCCGCGGCAGATTCCTACACTCCTGAACGTGAAGAAATTTAAGGATTCTGTACAAAACCGGGCCCCAATGGTGACGCTGTGGATAAAATCTTCTGGAATGATCAGCTGGATTGTTGTTACCTGTGAGACTGGCCACACTCAGGGTGGAAGGCTGATCATCAGCAGACATCCTACCATCGTGATGTAGGAGCCACTCAACATGTTTAAATGACAAAAACACAAAGTATAAAGCAAATTAAAATATATCTGAATCGCTGCTGCCTGTCGGTTACTGGTTCATATCCGCTTTACCGGGGAAAATCACCGTCAGAGGGCAGAAATGCGGGATCCACTGTCAGAGAGCCGCTGCTGACCGTGGTGAACATAGAATCATAGAACCGAAACAGACCATTTGGCCCATCTAAATGAGCTCTTGCATAAACAGAATTATGTGTCTGTCTCCAGTATACAAACGACATATACACATTTACCCATCCCCATCACCAGAGACATTAAATATTTACCGTGTATGTTGGGAAACGCACCACAAAGCCAACCCGAGCGCATCCCCTCTGTTTAAAACCCTTTTATGAACACATTGAATTGAGTACATTCAGCCGAACGACAGCAGGACGGCGAGTGTGTAAGGAATGTGTTTACCAAACGCTCTCTGTCACAAACCCAGTGGCCAAGTTCTGCTCCTATATATTATGGTCTATGGTCAGAGATCCCTCAAAGTAGCTGGTCAAGTTGGTAGACAAAAGACCATGTTACAAAGGATTAGGCCATTCGGTCCATCGAATCTGCCCTGCCGTTCCGTCATGATTGATTTCTTCTCCTGTTGGATCTCTCTTCAATTTCTCAACCCACTGTTCGATAGGGAGTCAGACATAATGTGTGACCTTATTTTCAAGATTTTGGCTTGTCTTAGAGGACAAGCACAGAAATAGTAAGGAAACCATATACAGAGCTGAGAAACGATGCTAATGCTAAGAACTGTAAGGCAAAGAAATACAAGATGGTGCTTCTTAAGTCAATTATTTTGATAATAAGGTAAAAGGACTATTCACAAGATACTAATGAATTAATTAATAGGCTAATAAACCCTTCCCGGGCTTCCAGCCGGGTGCAGATATCAGTTTAAACGATATTCCAATGACAACCTCTGCCACCTTCATCAGGGGTGATGCAGGGACATATCTAGTCCAATGATGCCCAGGCATCATCATCCGGTGTCATTTCAACTCGCCTGCAGTGGCTGGCGTCTATCCACATACTTTTAACTTCTACCTGAACTGCTGAATTGGTAATCAACCGTACTTGGTCAGGAGCTTCCCACCGAGCTTCCAGGGGTTCCTTATGCGGTTTCCTGACCAGGACCCAGTCGCCATGGATCAAGGTATGTCCTCCTGTTAATGGACCACTTCAAGCAGCAGAAACCTGTTGAAAATTAGACTGAGCAGAATTGTCAGTTTTGCAAAATTATCTACTAAACTATCTGACATAACATGTCTATCAGCCTCTCTGAGATCGAGAGCTTCCTGTAGTGACAGACGTCGTCCCGTCACCACCGCCATCCCATCGAGGAATATAGTCCTTATTGCACCTTCCTGGCATGTTATTGTTCTTACACAGTCATGATCTTCATATTCTCCAATATCCACTGACAACAGTGTATATTGTATATAACAGTGTATAACAGTCTAAATTCCCTTCTGCCCAAGTCTTTAAGCTTCCTGCTTTACGATGTGGCACTTGCTTGGATCACTTGTCATTTCGGAATCCTAATGGTAGAGGCTGTTACCCTACAACCATCCATCAGGCTCCCGAACCAGTGTGGATAACCTAAATCTCCAAAAAAATCTCAGCTGATTCCACAACTTACAGATTTACTTTCAAGGAGTCTACAACTCAATGATGTCGTGTTTTTTTTCTTTTCAAACTTTATTTTTCCTGAACATTGGTTGTTTCTCCGTCTTTATCTCTTCCTGAGTAGTTTTCAATAAATTCTGTAGAGCCTGTTTTCATCTAAGCAGCATCAAGAAATTTAATCTACATGAAGTGTGTGGTAACATGCGGGAATTGACAATAAATTTTTTCCAAGGTCTGATGGTTGATGAAAAAAAACCAATTACTTCATTACTGTCATCACCGCTTCAGCCACTAGAGGTCTCTGTTCCATCAGTATCACTTCGTGAGGTACCAGAGGAAGGCGATGGAGATGTGAAGAGAAGACAGTCGGTGAGACGGGAGCCAAATTTGCGGAAGATGGGGAAGTCAGTGGTCATGCTGTAAGTTTGGAGGCGAGGCAGCCGGATAATGATGTTACTCCCCCAACCAGGGAGTAGTCTTATCGTAGCAGTAGAAAAAGACCATGGACAGGAATGTTGGAATGGGGATGGGGAGTGGTATTACAATGCGTAGCCAACTGGAAATCCTTTCCATAAGACGACAAGACATTGGAGCAGAATTAGGCTATTCTGCCCATTAAGGCTTCCCGGCTATTCCTGCATGGCTGATCCCACTCAACTCCGTACACCGCCTTCTCGCCATACCCTTTGATGCCCTGACCAGTCAATTTAGAACTATGCGGGATCTCATTGAAACCTATCAAATGTTGAAAGACTAAATAAGGTTCATGTGGAGAGGATGTTTCCTGTGGTGGGCGGTATCCAGAACTAAAGGGCAGAGTCTCAACATTGAGGGGAGATCTTTCAGAACAGAGGTAAGGAGGATTTTTTTCCGCCGAGAGTAGTGAATCTGTGGAAGCCCGTGGGTAGATTCAAAGCGGAAATTGATAGTCTCTTTGGACCCTACCTCACTTATTTTAACCCAGGCAATCTGTTCATATTCTATATCTTCACAGTATGGTCCAGGTCAATTTTGACCAGGCCCAAAAATCCCCTCATAACAAGTGTCTATACCAGATTTTGAACCAAAAAACTCTTTAGAATGAAGAAATGGCCAGATTTATTATCTGACAGTAATAAATTGGTGATTAATCCTTAATTAATGTCTCAGAAATCTAAATTCCATTTCAATAAATAAGGGTCAAATTTGACCAGGAACAGCCTCCGTATACAAAAAATTGTAACACGTGTACAAAAGTATAACATTTTAAATAGTTCTATTTGGCGCATTTCCGGTCACTTTAGGAAAAGTCATAAAATTTCGGCTGGAAATAGCATTTAGGATGTTTTTTTTTCCTGTTGTGAAATGTCAAAACGGGTCAAATTTGATCCGAGTGGTATGTAAGGGTTAATATACAGCGTTTCTGTCTTTTTTTATCTATCCAGTATACGTATACCATAATTGTCTTACTTATTTATTATTATCATTTCAAATGTTGTCTATTATTATTATTCAAATTTTTATTATTATTATTAATATTAATATTATTAGCTCTGCTACATTATATATTATATTCAACTGCTGCTACTAAGTTAACAAATTTCAGGTCACAGGCCGGTGATAATAAACCTGATTCTGATTCCAGTGTCCCCCGCCCAGCTGTCGTGGCGAGGGGACGGCATATCCTGAATGGTGGTTGTTTTGCTGACGGTTGCTATTTCCTGTGGCAGTGGTCCATGTGAATGTGCTCAGTGGTGTGGAGATGAAGAGGACATATCGAGAAGAGGGGATATCCTGAATGGTGGTTGTTTTGATGAAGTTGCTATTTCTTGTGACAGTGGTCCATGTGAATGTGCTCAGTGGTGTGGAGATGAAGAGGACATATCGAGAAGAGGGGATATCCTGAATGATAGTTGTTTTGCTGATGTTGCTATTTCCTGTGGCAGTGGTCCATGTGAATGTGCTCAGTGGTGTGGAGATGAAGAGGACATATCGAGAAGAGGGCATATCCTGAATGGTGGTTGTTTTGCTGACGGTTGCTATTTCCTGTGGCAGTGGTCCATGTGAATGTGCTCAGTGGTGTGGTGATGAAGAGGACATATCGAGAAGAGGGCACATCCTGAATGGTGGTTGTTTTGATGACGGTTGCTATTTCCTGTGGCAGTGGTCCATGTGAATGTGCTCAGTGATGTGGAGATGAAGAGGACATATCGAGAAGAGGGCATATCCTGAATGGTGGTTGTTATGCTGACGGTTGCTATTTCCTGTGACAGTGGTCCATGTGAATGTGCTCAGTGGTGTGGAGATGAAGAGGACATATCGAGAAGAGGGCATACCCTGAATGGTGGTTGTTTTGCTGACGGTTGCTATTTCCTGTGGCAGTGGTCCATGTGAATGTGCTCAGTGGTGTGGAGATGAAGATGACATATCGAGAAGAGGGGATATCCTGAATGATGGTTGTTTTGCTGACGGTTGCTATTTCTTGTGACAGTGGTCCATGTGAATGTGCTCAGTGATGTGGAGATGAAGAGGACATATCGAGAAGAGGGCATATCCGGAATGGTGGTTGTTTTGATGATGTTGCTATTTCCTGTGTCAGTGGTCCATGTGAATGTGGTCAGTGGTGTGGAGATGAAGAGGACATATTGAGAAGAGGGCATATCCTGAATGATGGTTGTTTTGCTGACGGTTGCTATTTCCTGTGGCAGTGGTCCATGTGAATGTGGTCAGTGGTGTGGAGATGTTTTCTTGTGACGGACTGGGCTGTATCAACCCCTTTCTCTGCACTGTCTCTTCACTCAGTTACTTAAGGAAACATGACAGGAAGTTGTCCAGGAATGAATAACATGGAGCAAATTGAACAATTAGATATGCAAAGGCAGTTGGTGGTTGATATGTCTGAACATCTAAAATTGCAAATGTCATACACACTTCCAGAGCTCTGTGGTTGGGAAGATGTTGGAGACCATTAGTAAGGATGAGCTTTCAGGGTACTCGGAGGCACATGAGGAAATATGGAAAAGTTTCCTTCAGGAAAAATCTTGCCTGACAAATCTTTTGGAATTCTTTGAGCAAATAGAAATAGCAAGATAGACAATGTAGTATTGGTATATGTTGTGTATTTGTGTATCAGAAGGTCTTTGACAAGGTGAGGTTGCTAAACAAGGGTGCAGGATATGACAGGAAAAATATTAGAACGGATAAAGCATTGGCTGATGGGCAGCAGGCAAAGAGTGGGAGTAACAGAGCTTTTTCTGCCAGTGTCTAGTGAGGTTCCACACTGGTCAGAGTTGGGACAGTCTCTTTTATTTATCTATGTCTATGACTATGTCTATGTTTATTTATCTATATCATTTGTCTATGATTTCAGTGATGGGTTTAATACTTTAGTGGCCCAGATTGTGGACAACACGAGGTAGGTGGAGGGGCGTGTAGTGCTGTGGAAGCAGGGCAGCTACGGTTGGTATTGGATAGATTAGGAGAACAGCCAAAGCAGTCACAGATGGAATACAGTGTCAGAAAGTGTATGGTCATGCATTTTGGTAGGAGGAATAATAGCGTACACTATTCTTCTAATCAGTGACAACATTCAGATATCCATGGTGCGAAAAGACCTGTGTGTCCTTGTGACAGATTCCCGAAATGTTAATTTGTAGTTTCAGTCATTCGTGAGGAAGTTGTTTGAGGCATTGTCAGCATTCAATTCGAGAGAACGAGAAGATAAAAGCAGGGATGTAATACTGAAGGTTTATGAGTCGATGGAGAGGCCTCACTTGGAGTATTATATGTAGTTTCGGGTCCGTTATATTGGAAAGGATGTGCTGACATTGGGGAGGGTTCATAAAAAAGGTTGACAAAACTGATTCAGGAAAGCGATTGACGGCGCTGGGCCTGTATTCACTGGAATTTAGAAAAAGGAGGGAGTACTAATTGAATCCTACTGAATATTAAAAGGCCTAAAGTGGGTGTAAAGACGATACTTGCAGTGTGGCAGCCTACGACCAGCCTCAGAATACAGGGCCATTCCATTCGAACGGAAATGAGGAGGAATTTCTTCACCAAATGTGGTGAATCTATGGAATTCTTTCACACAGTGGGCTGTGGCGGCCTCGTCATTGGATGTATTTAAGGTAAACGTGTGAAGAAGGAATTTGATAGGAGAGGAGAACGGGAAGGAGAAGGGGTAACAGAGAAAGGTGATGGAGATGTGCTGACAAGACAGGAGGTCTCCTAAATGGGGATTATTAAATTTGATTTATGAACATATAGGATTGTATCGGCCCTTAAGGCTCTTCGAGCTGCGCTGCCCAGCTAACCCCCAATTTAATCCTCGTGCAATCACCGGACAATTTACAATGGCCAGTTAACCAACCAACCTGCACAGTCACGGGAAATCAGTGGATATTGCATTTTCCAGAAGGCCTTAGACAAGGTGTCTCATATGAGGCTGCCTGGCAAGACAACATCCCGTTGTATCACAGGAAAGATACCTGTCTGGATAGGGCGTCAGCAGATCAGTAGGAGGCAAAAAGTGGGAATAAAAGGAATCTTTGCTGATTGGCTGCCGGCGACCAGTGCTGTTCTCCAGGGGTAGGTGCTGCGACTGATCTTTTTATATTATTTGTCAATGATTTCGATGCTTGAATTGATGGTTTTGATTCGAATATCCTCGTGTCCGTCGGGCACTTCGCATTCACCACGGTTGCTCTCCCTGTCTCCACACTTGCAGCGTCAGTTTTTATATTAATTTCTTACCAATTGAAACGTCCCATTAAAGAGACATTGACCGTAGGTCGTGGAGACCAGTCCCACATGACACGCAGCTTTTCAGGGTCCATAAGAAGATTTCCAATTGTATTTCTAAACCCGAACCCCTTACAATACCGCGGGAGGACTAAGCAAACACACAGGCCGGTATCCTAGCAACAGTCAGGACTTGCAGCCGAGGCAGACAAACAATGCCGAGGACTGTTGGGGGTTGGGCAGAACACTCCGGGAGGGGGAGGCACAGAATCCCAACTTTAAACGGAGCCCGTCTGAGGGGCGAACAGCAGATTCCCTTCAGAAAGTCTGAGGACAGGGCAAAACTGCAGTCTCTCCCAGTCCATAAGTGGTAACTCCCCCCCCCCCCCGCCCACCTGAACAGACAGATAACGTGAGGACGTGTGCCAAATCAAAGTGCAGGATGAAGGGATACGCTATATCCACTAGGTGGTCGACAAACCTAGAGGGGTATTTTCCTCGCCTCCCGCATCATCACATCCTTACAATGAAGCTGATGGTGTTTAAGGACACTTATGTTGATTTGCCTCCATTAGCCGGGGTTTTATTTCAAGAACCATATTGCGGGTCTCTGAAAGTCTAATTCGATGGCACTGAGAATGTTGTTCACTTCTGGTCTCCTGCTGATAGGGAAGACGTGAATGTTTTCCGAGAGGGTGCATGGGAAATGTACCCAGGACATTGTTTTATTTTAGCTGTGTGCTGGTGTACGGCTGAATCACGATAAGCTGGAACTTGAACCTGAAGCAGTCGGGGAAAGGCTGCTGGAATGTAAACATCCCTCACCCTAGACAGGCTAGCTCTACATTAACCCTCCTTCTCCCTCGGCAGATTCCGACATTTCTGAATGTGAAGACATTGGAGGATTCTGTACCGTGGTGCCGTGCCCGTATAGTGACGCTGTGGACAAAAGCTTCTGGGATAATGAGATCGATTGTAGTTACCTGTGAGACTGGCCACACTCAGAAGTGTTGGAATCTGCCAAGGGAGAGGAAGGGTTAATGTTGAGCTACAGTGAGGGACGTTTACAGTCCAGCGTCCTTTCCCCGCTTCACGTTCAAGTTCCAGTTTACCAGTATTCAGCCGTACACCAGCAAACGGGTAAAGAAAAACAATATCCTAGTGAATTTCCTATGCATCCTTGCTAAAACTTCTACGACTTTCCTATCAGGAGGAGAACCAGAACTGAACAACATTCCCTGTGTCGTCTAACTGGAATTTCCGAGAGCTGCAACATGGCTCCTGACATAAATGCCACAATTAATGAAAGCCTACAGACCGTACGTATTCTTAAACACCCTACCCGCTTCATTGTGAAGTGTTATGATGCGGACAGCAGGGAAAATATCCCTCTAAGTCTACGGACCTACCGGTGGATATAACATATCCCTTCAACCTGCCACTCTCAATTGGCACACATCCTCATTATCCAGGCCTCCCACTTGTCTTAATTGGGATCTTCCTGCTCGTTAAACCCATTGTAACGTTTAAAGGTACCGTTATGTTCAGGGGGTGGGATTATTACTCATGAACTGGTAGAGACAACACACTTTCGCCCTGTCCTGAAGCTTTCTTAAGGGAATCTGCTTTTAGGTCCTCAGGCGGGCTCCGTTTACAGTTGGGATTTACAACTGTTACAACGTAACAAATTAGTCAACAACCCAGAACTAGACACACACAACACTAAGCGCAGCTATAAGCTAGATCCCAAATGGACACTACAAAAGTATCTCAACTGGGGACTCACTAACACTTCACTCACACGCCTACAACTCTATCAGAATTATATGGCTCTCAAAGAACACACAGAAGGCACACAGTTAGCACACAACCACAACACATCTCAGAACTCAAGTCCAAGGTCCTGGACTTGACTCACGCTGAAGATTCTGACTCAGACCTCTTCCTCTAATGGAACAGTTACCCCCTGATCCACAAGATCACATTTCAGCACAAGATGTTGCTGAATCACTACTAGATGACATTGGCATAGGAGGTCTATTCTCCAGCCTCTCTAAAAAGAAAGATGAAGAAGCCCCCCTTGATTGGGAGCCATACCCCCACACTAAAATCTTATCAGCAGAAGAAGATGATCGGGGGGTAACTGTCCCAACAACATCAGATTTGGATGCAATCCCTTCACTAAGTTTTAAATGTGAGGGTCTGACTGGGTAACAGTGTTCTGTTAAGGGTTCTGTCCAACCCCTAACAGACCTCGACATTGTTTTACTAAACCTGTTTGTCTACTTCGGTTGCAAGTCCTGACCGTTGCTGGGATACCGACCTGCTGTACTTATTTAGTCCGCTCGAGGTATGCAAGGGTTTAGGGTTTTCAAATCCAATTGGACAGGGTGTTAGTGAGGATGAATCTCAATATCAATAATGGTTCAGGACCCCCGTTTAGGAAAGTATACAGTACATTAACATTGAATATGGTCCGACAGGGATTCATTCTTCACAAGCAAAAACAACTACAACAGTTAGCTCCATATTCTTTATGTTCTTTAGATGAATAGTTGCCAATTTTATTGAGCCGTACATAGTCCCACTGGGACGTGAGTGTGAGTGGTGGAAGAGACATCATACCCCGGCTGCCTACCTAACTTACAGCATGAACATTGATTTCCCAACTTCCAGGAATTGGTCAATGTGTGAAAATTATGGGAAGAAGGCAGGAGGATGTGGTTCAGAGGGCTAATAAATCAGCCATGATGGAACGGCTGAGCAAAGGTAATGGAGCAAATGACCTAATTCTGCTCCTATGTCTTATAGTCTAGTGCTCTCATTGATTTTGGAAAACAATTATCTAACCAACTTTACTTGAGACACAGGCACGGGGAACTGGAATTGCAGACACTGTAAGCAACAGTGTTGGTGGAAAACAGGAAGCTTGTGAAGTACTGTGGGAATGGGACAGGTCCCTCATGCAGACCATAGCATAACAGGACAACAGTGAAAACTGATCTACCCGAATATGAAGTTAGTACAGCTTTTACATTCCCATTTGATAAAATTACCAGTAAAGCTCCATTTTGATAGTTATCAGGGCCCACACTATTAATTCATAAATTCTTTCCATTATCAAAATTGAGCTTTACTGTTAATTTTGTCTATGGTCTGCATAAGGGACCTTTCCCATTCCCATAGTACTTCACAAGCTTCCTGTTTTCCACTAACACCATTCCTTACAGTGTCTGAAATTCCAGTTCCCCGCGCCTGTGTCTCAAGTAAAGTCGGTTAGATAATTGTTTTCCAAAATCAATTAGAGCACTAGCTCCATTACTTCTGCTCGTCCGTTCCATCATGACTGATTTATTAACCCTCTCAACCATATTCTCCTGCCTCCTCCCCATAATTTTCACACATTAACCAATCCAGAAACTATCAACCTTTGCCTTAAATACACCGAGTGATGAGTTCTCCACTGCCGTCTGTGAAGAGAAATTTCATAGATTCACCACACTCTTCATAAATAAATTCTTCCCCATTTCCATTCAAAGGGAATGTCCCTCGATTCTGAAGCTGTGTCCTCTGGTCGTAGGCTGCAACATGATAAACGTCCACTCTACATGGACTTTAGGCCTTTTTAATATTCAGTAGGTTTCAATTAGCACCCCTCATTCTTCTAAATTCCAGTGAATACAGGCCCAGTGTGCTCAGACACTGTTCATACAAGTTTTTGATTTCTGAATCAGTATTGTGAACCTCCATTGAATCTTCTCCATCATTTCCTATATTATGGACATAAAACTACTTACAATTGTGCACTGATCCCTCATTTTACTAAACTATCTAATTTCTTGCTTCTTCAACATGACCTGCACCCCACGCCCCCTTCCTGCCCTCATATTGTCTGCAAACTTGGCCACCAATCCATCATTCAAATCATTGAGATGCAATATGAAAATAAACGATCCCAACACAGACCCATATGCCAGCAAACCAGAAAGGGCTCCCACTATTCCCACTCTTTGTCTGTTGCCAGTCAGCCAATACTTTATCCATGCTCATATCATTCCTGTAATACCCTGCACTCTTACCTTGTTTAGCAGCCTCAACTGGTCAAATCCCTTCTGAGAACCCAAATACACAGCATTCACAGATACTACTTTGTCCATCTTGCTTGTTATTGGCTCAAGGAATTCCAATAGATAAGCCAGGCAGGAATTTCCCTTACTCAAACTGTGCAGCTATTGGCCTATTTTATAATGGGGCACCAAGCACCCCGAAACCTTCTCCTTATTAATCAACTCCAACACCTTCCCAAACACTGAGCTCAGGCTATTGGTTCCATCGCTTTTTGAAGAGTAGAGTGGCATTTGTAATTTTAGACTTTCAGACTTTTGATCAACTCCGAAGTCCCTTTGCTCATCTGTTTCATCAATTTGTTCCACGTTATGATATTCAGGCACAGCCTACAGTCATGTTAACTTCAGTAACCTGGTGAAGAGAATGTGATGGATAGAGGCCAGTCCATCACAGGCAAACCTCTCCACACCATTGAATACATTCAGATGGACCACTGCCTCAAGAAAGCAGCATCTATCATCAAGGACGCCCAGCATTCAGGATATACCCTCTTATCACCACCACATCTGGAGACCTTTCGGTCTGACACCACCAGGTTCAGGACCAGTCGTTATCTTACAGCCGTCAGGCTCCTGAAGCAGTGTGGATAATTTCAATCAGCAATAAATCTCAACTGATTCCACAACCGACCGACTCACTTTCACAGAGTCTACAACTGATTCCACAACCGACAGACTCACTTTCACAGAGTCTACAACTGATTCCACAACCGACATACTCACTTTCACAGTCTACAACTGATTCCACAAACGACAGACTCACTTTCACAGAGTCTACAACTGATTCCACAACCGACAGACTCACTTTCACAGAGTCTACAACTGATTCCACAACCGACAGACTCACTTTCACAGAGTCTACAACTGTTTCCACAACCGACAGACTCGCTTTCACAGAGTCTACAACTGATTCCACAACCTACAGACTCACTTTCACAGAGTCTACAACTGATTCCACAACCTTCAGACTCACTTTCACAGAGTCTACAACTGACTCCGCAACCTACAGACTCACTTTCACAGAGTCTACAACTGATTCCACAACCGACAGACTCACTTTCACAGAGTCTACAACTGATTCCACAACCTACAGACTCACTTTCACAGAGTCTACAACTGATTCCACAACCGACAGACTCACTTTCACAGAGTCTACAACTGATTCCAGAACCGACAGACTCACTTTCACAGAGTCTACAACTGATTCCACAACCGACAGACTCACTTTCACAGAGTCTACAACTGATTCCACAACCTACAGACTCACTTTCACAGAGTCTACATCTGATTCCACAACCTATAGACTCACTTTCACAGAGTCTACAACTGATTCCACAACCGACAGACTCACTTTCACAGAGTCTACAACTGATTCCAGAACCGACAGACTCACTTTCACAGAGTCTACAACTGATTCCACAACCGACAGACTCACTTTCACAGAGTCTACAACTGATTCCACAACCGACAGACTCACTTTCACAGAGTCTACAACTGATTCCAGAACCGACAGACTCACTTTCACAGAGTCTACAACTGATTCCACAACCGACAGACTCACTTTCACAGAGTCTACAACTGATTCCACAACCTACAGACTCACTTTCACAGAGTCTACATCTGATTCCACAACCTATAGACTCACTTTCACAGAGTCTACAACTGATTCCACAACCGACAGACTCACTTTCACAGAGTCTACAACTGATTCCAGAACCGACAGACTCACTTTCACAGAGTCTACAACTGATTCCACAACCGACAGACTCACTTTCACAGAGTCTACAACTGATTCCACAACCGACAGACTCACTTTCACAGAGTCTACAACTGATTCCACAACCGACAGACTCACTTTCACAGAGTCTACAACTGATTCCACAACCGACAGACTCACTTTCACAGAGTCTACAACTGATTCCACAACCGACAGACTCACTTTCACAGAGTCTACAACTGATTCCAGAACCGACAGACTCACTTTCACAGAGTCTACAACTGATTCCAGAACCGACAGACTCACTTTCACAGAGTCTACAACTGATTCCACAACCTACAGACTCACTTTCACAGAGTCTACAACTGATTCCACAACCTACAGACTCACTTTCACAGAGTCTACAACTGATTCCACAACCGACAGACTCACTTTCACAGAGTCTACAACTGATTCCACAACCGACAGACTCACTTTCACAGAGTCTACAACTGATTCCAGAACCGACAGACTCACTTTCACAGAGTCTACAACTGATTCCACAACCGATAAACTCACTTTCACAGAGTCTACAACTGATTCCACAACCGACAGACTCACTTTCAGAGTCTACAACTGATTCCACAACCGACAGACTCACTTTCACAGAGTCTACAACTGATTCCACAACCTACAGACTCACTTTCACAGAGTCTACAACTGATTCCACAACCGATAAACTCACTTTCACAGAGTCTACAACTGATTCCACAACCGACAGACTCACTTTCACAGAGTCTACAACTGATTCCACAACCGACAGACTCACTTTCACAGAGTCTACAACACAATGTAGCCTTCTTATTTTTATTTGCATCTTTTATTTTCCCTGCACATTGTTTGTTTTGTCCGTCTCTGTCTCTTCCTGCATCGTTTTTAATACATTCCTTTGTGCTATGATTTGTTTTGTGCAGAATCCTCCAATATCTGCACATTCAGAATTGCAGGAATCTGCCGAGGGAGAAGGAGGGTTAATGTTGAACTGGCTCGTCTGCAGTGAGGGATGTTTACATTCCTGCAGCCTCTCCCCGACCGCTTCAAGCTCAAGTTCCTGTTTATTGTTATTCAGCATACAGCTAAAATTAAATAATAATTTTATATGCACCCTCTCGAAACTCGGACTGACACAAAATTCTCGGTGCTACCTACCTAGCCTTTTAGAGACCTGCGACATAGTTCTGCAGATAAATGCCCCGACTAACGAAGGCCAAAATACCATACGCTTTCTTCAACCCCCTACCAGCTTCGTTATAAGAATGTTATGATGCGTACAGGGGTAAAATACCACTCCAGGTTTACCGATCTCCCAGTGGACGTACCGCCTCCCTTGACCCTGCCACTTCGATTTGGACACCTCTTTATTGTCCAGATCCGCCACTTGTCTTTATTGGATTCTTCCTCCTCGTTAAATCCATTTTAAAGTTTAAAATGATCAGTGGTGGGGTTATTAGTTATTAGAAACTGCACTGTTTCGCCCTGTCCTGTCGCTTTCTCAAGGGAATCTGCTGTTCGACCCTCAGATGGGCTCCGTTTAAAGTTGGGATTCTGTGCCTGCCCCTCCCGGAGTGTTCTGCCCAACCCCCAACAGTCCTCGACGTTGTTTTGCCAAATCTGTTTGTCTGCCTCAGCTGCAAGTCCTGACTGTTGCTAGGATACCGGCCTGTGTGTTGGTTTAGCCCGTTCGAGGTATGAAATGGGTTCTGGTTTAGAAATACAATTGGACAGGGTGTTGCTGAGGCGGAATCTTAATATTGATTATGGCTCAGTACCCCCTGTGTAAGAAAGTGAACAGTACATTAAACACGCTCCAACAGAGATTCATTCTTCACAAACTAAAACAATTTGCTCCAGATTCGTTGGTCGTCTGGAAGAAGGTTTGCCGATTTTACCAAGCGGTACAAAATCCCACTGGGACGTGAGTGTGAGTAGACGGAGTGATTCAGGTGCAGAGAGAGACAACGTGGAAATAACCCCCTGTCCGATTTATAGCGGGTACTGTTAATAATCATCAAGTTCATTTTGAAGTATAATTATAATCCGACCGTATTCCTGTGTACAAGACGGGACGGTAGCGTGGTGGTTCGCACAGTGCTTTACAGCACAGGTGATCATAGAGTACAGGGCGCCATATACGACACTGCCGGTAAAGAGTTTGTACTTTCTCCCCGAGACCGTGTGGGTTTCCTCCAGTGGCTCTGGTTTCCTCACACAGTCCAAAGACCTGCTGGATGTTGGATGGATTTCCGTGACAACTCCCTAAAATACCTCCCAATCCCACAACGTCTGGGGTCCCTGGCCATTTATAGACTCCAGACCGACAGGAATTTTTTCAAGTTCTGCGGTTGACCCGACCAGTAGGATTACCAGTGTCTGAGTTAGACCATCACCTGAGTACCAGCGCTCTTGACGGGAGACCACTTGAGCCAGGAAATGTTTGTCACGTCTCAGAGGCCCTGTGCTTCCTGATAGATTTCACTTTATCTATTTCCTTGGGGTCCGCTTCTGCTGAGGGTTTCTGTGGTTTTCAGAGCATGGCCCCGTTATGGTCCTGGGAAACTTCCTGGGATCATCATAGGTCAGAAACATGGGAATGGCTCTATCCTGGGCCGATTCCCAGAAGCTCAAGAGTTCCCGAGTCTGTAACCCCTGTTTCCGTTCCTGCCTCTGACATTCCCGAGTTTTCGACCTATGACGATCCCAAGAGTTTTCCCAGGAGTATTCCGACCTCCTCGGGGTTTCCAGTAAACAGATTGCAAACGCACACACCGCCCCATCGGCGCTATGTTTGTGTCATGAAGTTATTTTAGGGACCTGCCCAGCGCGTGGAAGACTCCTTCTCTCCCTCAGGACCCGAAATGCCGGTCAAGGACAAGTATCTTCAAGAGGCTCTTTCCGCAGGGTTTTTCAGATCCTGCACTTCCCTAGCGGGAGCAGGGTTCTTTGTGTGATCAGAAAGATGGGCGTCTGACACCTTGCATCGATTATAGTGGCTTTAATAAAATAACAGTGTGAATCACTCCCACTTGTCAATAACTAACACAGTGTTTGAATCACTGCAAGGGGAACTACTCTCGTAAAACTGAACCTGAGCAATGCCTCTAACTTAATTCGTATTCATTAAGGGGGCGAGTGGAAGGCAGCTTTTAATGCCCCGAGAGATCATTATGAATGCTGATTGATAATATCCAGTTGTCTTTCAGACATTTATTAATGGCATTCTGAGGGGAATGCTTGACAAGTTCGTGTTCGTGCACCTCGATGACATTCTGATCTTTTGAAACGCTTATGGGGAACAGGTAACACATGTAAGTCTGGTTCTTCAGTACCTGTTCAGGAATCGCCTGTCTGTGAAAATAGAGAAGAGTGGACCCTGAAAAACCACGAGCCGTGTGGGACTGGCCTACATGACCTACAGCCAATAACACTGGAATACAAGAATTGAATTGTAAGAAAGGAGCATAAAAGCAGAAGCTTCAAGTGTGCAGGCGGGTGTAACTCTGTAGACCAACTATCGCAGATGTGAGGTTGGAAACGGGACTATGAGGAACATGCGACCTGCAGAAGGAAGTCATTGGTCTTATATTTCCTGTTCTTTGACCCTTCATTGGTCAGGAAAACTTAGTTGGTGAGCTCAAAGCCCCCACTTGTCCATTTACTTCACATGGTCCCCTTCGTTGTATTTGCCTCGAGTATCACCCCTGGAAGAGTACCACAATGTGTCAACAAAAACTGCCCCGCACACCTCCTTTCAACTTAACCACTCTTGGCGCACATGCGTACCACCTAGTCTGTGATATTGCGCTCTTGGGACAATAAAATCAATTGTTTATTCTATCTGTGACTCTGTACAAACATTCTTACAAACATTCGTTAAGTTATCCTTCAGCTTCCGCAGCCCCAGAGAAAACAACACGTTTGTCTAATCTCTGCTTGTTATTTACCTCGTGTCTCAACAAGTGTTACACCTGCCAATTCACCTCCTTACCTACCAATATTCAAGGTCCCAAAGAGTCCTTGAGTCCTTATTATTAAAGAATACTTTGATAATAAATTTACCCGGAATTGTCACGAAAGGAATGTAGGTTTGATTTATTGCTATAACGGTGTGGATGGTGATGAAGATTTCACAATCAGCTGGATTTGCTCTATCCAGTCCAAGGGTGGAACAACATTCCTTTCTTTTTACAATATTTTTATTTAGAAGAAAAAAGAACCGATATTTACAGAGTGCAACACATAGATACATCTCAACATGAAGTGTGTACATTCATATATTGTAATAAAATTGATCAAAATGTTACAGCATATCACACAAAGGTATACCACTCTGTAATCAAAAATTTAAAGATAGGTTATACATCATAAAAGAATTTTTTATATAAAAAAGTCAACCCCCTACCAACTACCAAAGAAAAAAACTGTTAAACTTTATAAATTGGAAAAGTAATTTAGGAAAGGTCCCCAGATATCATGAAAAGATTGGTTCGAATTTAAGGCTGAGCAGCGGATCTTGTTCTAAATTTAAATACGACATAATATCATGAAGCCATTGAAGATGTGTAGGAGGGGTAGACTCCTTCCATTTTGGGCACCTCTGGAAGGGAATTTCATTCACCCATTACAATACGTCAATAAATCTTGCCCCGCAAATCTCCTTTATATATGAGGAGAGTTTGGCAGCTCTTGGCCTGAGCTTACTGGAATTTAGAAGAATGCGGGGGAAATCTGATTGTAACCTCCAGCATGTTGAAAGGACTAGATAATTTGTATGTGAAAATAATGTTTCCTCTGAAGGGGGTATCCAGAACTGGAGGGCAAAACTAAGGCACGGCCACCTGGAGCAGAGTTAAAGAGGAATATTTCAGCCAGAGAGTAGTGAATCTGTGGAATGTGCCCGAGGCCAAGTACAAGGGTATTTTTGAAGTGGAAATTGATAGGTTCCTGATTGGTTAAGACATCAAAGGATTTATGAAGAAAGCAGGAAAATGGGGTTGAGTGGAATCCAGGTCGGCCAAGCTGAAATGGTGGAGCAGACTGGATGGGCTGAATGACCTAATCCTGCTCCTAAACCTTATGATCTTATGGACAGAATCTCCTGCTGGCCACCGATTGTAATTCCCCTTCCCTTTCTCATTCCAACATGCCTCTCCATGCCCTCCCTACTGCCTCTATGACACGACTCCCCGGTTGGAGGAATAACACCACGTACTTGGCCTCCACCACATTCCACAGACTCCCTACTCTCCAGCTAATTGCCCCAGGTTCCGGTATTTATCCCCCCCCCTTCCCTTTCTCCCATTCTCTATTCAGGCTCCACTCTCACCTCCTCTTCTCTACTCACATCCCTTCCTGGGGTACACCTCCTCCTTACTGTTCCCCCATGGTCCACACTCCTCTCCCATCAGCTTCCTTCTTCAGCCATTTATCTCTTCTCCCTGTCACTCCCAGCTTCATACTTCATGTCCCTTCCCCCACCTACTCACCTTTCCCCTCACCTATCACCTTCCCGCTTGTTCTCCTTCCCCTCTCACGCCATTATTATTCTCCCTTCTGCTCCCTTCCTTCCCATTGCGCAAGAAGGGTCTCAGCCTGATCCGTCAACTCATTATTCATCTCCATGGATGCTGCCTGACCTGCTGAGTTCCTCCAGAATTTTGTTTTTATTATGCTGTTATAAAAATCGCAAAGATCATTGTGCCCAGCGCAGATCCTTGCAGAACACCACATGTCACTGACTTCCAGGCAGAATCCCCTCTATCTGAACCACCCTCTACCTTCCATGGAGAAGACAATTCCGTATCCACACAACCCAGCGCGGATCCCTGCAGAACACCACATGTCACTGACCTCCAGGCAGAATACCCTCTATCTGAACCACCCTCTACCTTCTATGGAGAAGACAATTCCGTATCCACACATCCCAGCGCGGATCCCTGCAGAACACCACATGTCACTGACCTCCAGGCAGAATACCCTCTATCTGAACCACCCTCTACCTTCCATGCAGAAGACAATTCCGTATCCACACATCCCAGCGCGGATCCCTGCAGAACACCACATGTCATTGACCTCCAGGCAGAATACCCTCTATCTGAACCACCCTCTACCTTCTATGGAGAAGACAATTCTGCATCCGCAATTCCCCAAAAATTGAATGGGTTAATTTCAGTTCGAAGAAGGAGAGGTGATTTGATAGGTGTGTATAGTTTACGAGGGTATAGATAGGGTGGCTAAAATTTTCCAGTTAGCTTGGGCGAACTGCATGCGGAGATGATCGGTTAAGGGTGAAAGGTGAAAATTTTAAGGGAACATCTTCACTGAGAGTATGGTGGGTGTGTGGAACGAGCTGCCAGCAGAAGTTCAACATTGACGAGAGTTTTGGATGACTACATGTGTGGGAGAGTTCAGTACAGATCGGTGGGAGCAGGCAGAGTAATAGCTCGGCAAGGTCTAGACGGGCTAAATGGCCTGTTCTGTGCTGCAGTGTTTAAAGAAAAGTTGCTAATGTGAAGGGAAACTGCTGGCAAGGTCTAGAAGTAGAGACATGGATTGGAGCAGTGACGACACCCAAGTTTCAGGAACTTCACTGATGATATTATAGTGTGTATCACTTGTTGTCATAGAGAATTGGCCTTGCTCTTAGACCTGTGCATCAGTGTTTTATTCAGTCAACAGGACCTAGTCTGTTACTTCATTAAGTATTTTTGTAATCACCAGTATTTTTGGTTGGTAGTGTCAAATGACTTTTAGTGACATGATCATTCTTGAGAGGTAAGTCTAGTGGCGGTAATATATCCATCTTGTTGGATGCAATTGACCCAGATTTATTCTTCTGCTGAGCATCCAATATTTGGTCCACGTGACGTCCACATGTCTGGTCTCCATCATCCACTGGTCCTCTTGGTAATCACCTGCTAGGACTTTTTCTCAAATCTCAAAGTTCCATGCTGATCTGCTGGAAACCGGCTCAAATGCACTTTCTCCATAGATCTGGTTTCAGGATGTCTCGGCAAGATCTCAGACACCTGTTCATGAACATCATTGCAGGTGTTTGATTTGTCGTCGCACGGACTGAGTTCCAATACACTAAAAAGAAAATTGTTCACCTTGTGCTTTACAGAAATGTCCTCCTTGTCCATAGTTTTGTTCGAATGCTTGAAGGTTTGGATAAAACTTTCAACTAACTCATTCGTTTCCGTGTGGTGGTGAGCTGATTTGAAATATTTGATGCCATTTTTCTGCATGAATACTCTAAACTCCCCTGACGTCTATTCTGGTCGCTTGTCACACATAATTTGTTCACCATCAGCAACTTGTGGAGAAGGCAGTTGTCAGAGTGGAGGAAGAGCAGAGTGATCGACTTCACTGGTATGACCTTCTGCCACTTCGAATGAGCATCCACAGCAGCCAGAAACACGGAATCCATGTATATCCCAGCAAAGTCAATATCCAGAGATATCCATGATGAAGACGGCCATTCCCACGGGTGTAACGGTGCCTGTAGGGGTTCATTTTGAACTTCGTGGCATCCCAAACAGCTTTTGTCCAAGTCTGCAATCTATCTATATACTCCCAGCCAGCACACTTAACTTTCATCTTCACTGTATCCAGGTGTCTTTCATGCAGAGTTTCTAACGCCCTGATGCACAGTTTACAGGGAAATACATCACGAGGTCAACACATCACCATTCTTTGACTTACCAACAGTTGGTCTCATCTCACTGAGAGCGCTGGAAACATAGGGCTGCCTATGAGCTGGCCATCCTTGCATGGTAATTTCATAGACTTCCGATAATGTTGGGTCAATCCTTGTTTCTCTTTGTGTTACTGAATGTGTTACTGGAGTTGATCCACCAATGAAGTCTAAAAAGTCGACTGTGCTCTTTTCCGTAGATGCTGCCTGGCCTGATGAGTTCCCCCACCATTTTGTGACTGCTGCTTGGACTTCCAGCATCTGCAGATTCTTTCATTTTCCCTTACAAAGGGAGCAGGCCATATAAGAATAGGGTTGAGTGATCATGGCCTTTTTCCTTGGAGCGATGGAGGATGAGAGGTGACCTCATAGTGGTGTACAAGACAATGAGAGTCATTGATCGTGTGGATAGTCAGAGGCTTTTTCCCCAGGGCTGAAATGGCTAGCACGAGAGGGTATTGTCTTAAGCTGCTTGGAAGTTGGTACAGAGGAGATGTCAAGTGTAAGTTTGTTTACCCAGATTGTGGTGAGTGCTTGGAATGGGCTGCCGGCGGCAGTGGTGGAGGCGGAAACAATAGGGTATTTTAAGAGATTCCTGGATGGGTATATGGAGCTTAGGAAAATAAAGCGCTATGGGTAAGCCTAGGTTGTTCTAAGGCAGGGACTTACTCGGCACAGCTTTGTGGGCCGAAGGGCTTGTACTGAGCCGTAGGTTTTCTGTGTTTCTATGTTACATACCTCGAGCAGACTGAGCAAACACACAGGCCCGTATCCTAGCAACAGTCAGGACTCGCAGCCGAAGCAGACAAACAGGTTTGGTAAAACAATGCCGAGGACTGTTGGGGGTTGGGCAGAACACTCCGGGAGGGGGAGGCACAGAATCCCAACTTTAAATGAAGCCTGTCTGAGGGGCGAACAGCAGATTTCCTTCAGAAAGCCTCAAAACAGGGCAAAACTGTGTTGCCTCTCCCAGTCCATCAGTAATAACCCCACTGGCTGAATATACAGGTAACTTAAAACCTTAAAATGGGTTTAACGAGGAGAAAGATTCCAATGAAGACACTTGGGGGACGTGGATAATGAAGACGTGGGCCATCTCAAAGTTGGGTAGTGAAGGGATACTGCGTATCCACTAGGAGGCTGACAAATCTAGAGGATATCTTCCCAGCTGCCCACATCATCACATCCTTACAATGAAGCTGGTCGGGTGTTTAAGAATGCATATGGTGTGTTGGACTTCATTAGTCGGGACATTAATCTCAAGGGCCATGTTGAGCTCTCTAAAAGTCTAGTTAGACGACACTGAGAGTTTTGTGTCAGTTCTGGTCTCCTCCTGAAAGGAAAGTCGTGGAGGTTTTAGAGAGGGAGAGTAGGAAATTTACCCAGGGCATTGTTTTACCCATTTCAGCCAGTATGCGGGTGTACGGCTGAATCACAGCAAACTGGAACTTGAACCTGAAGCGGTCGGGGAAAGGCTGCTGGAATGTAAACATCCCTCACCATAGACGAGCCAGTTCTACATTAACCCTCCATCTCCCTCGGCAGATTCCAACACTTCTGAATGTGAGGACGTTGGAGGATTCCCTCAAAGCAGCTGCACAAGTTGATAGACCGAAAGGCCATGATAGAAAGGATCACAATGGGAACATTAGGCCCATCGAGTCTGCCTGCCATCCCACCATGACTGATTTCTTCTTCTGTGCAAACTCTGTTTGATTTCTGATCCTCAGGGTTCTTCCGGGCCCGTGCCCGTATAGTGACGCAGTGGGCAGAAGCTTCTGAAATGATGAGCTCGATTGTTGTTACCCGTGAGAATGGCCACACTCAGTGGGGAGGACTGACCATCAGCAGACACCCTCCCATCGTGATGTAGGAACCACGAGTCATATTTAAATGACAAAAAAGCAAATTTTTAAAAAACAAATAAAAATAGCCGAATCACAACGAATCGTTGGTCACTGATTCCTACCCTGGCCAAAGCAGCGTGAGGGGAGAGAAATGCGGGACACACTGTTAAAGAGTCGCTTCTGACCCTGAACATAGAATTATAGAACCAAAAACAGGCCACTCATCCCACCTATCAGACGCCAAACTACCGTGCTGCCTCGACCCATCAACCGGATGCGTCGCTCCC
The DNA here is from genome assembly GCF_048418815.1 of Hemitrygon akajei. NCBI lineage: Eukaryota > Metazoa > Chordata > Chondrichthyes > Myliobatiformes > Dasyatidae > Hemitrygon > Hemitrygon akajei. Next base: position 1,560,902 of record NW_027331996.1, on the reverse strand, counting down.
CAAATCCCAGCCCTCATTACCTGTGCAGATCACTCTTAAATGTGGAAACCGAAGCCGCATCCACCACTTGCGCTGGCAGCCCGTTCCACACTCTCACCCCCGAGTGAATGTTCCCCACCTCACCTTCCCCTTCGGCACTTCAATGAAAAAATATCTGAAATAGCCTCTCACATTTTTGCAAAAGCGACCAGCCCCTATTTTTGGGAACCAGGACACACCATCTTTAATTACCCACAGAGTTTATTGAAGACTGCACCCAAACTAGACCATGATGCACCCCATGATGTAGTTACAATCCTGTTACAAAATAAACATAATTATCTATCTGTCTTCGGTATACAAACAACATATACACATTTACACATCCCCATCACCAGAGACATTGATGCCCTGTATGTTCGGAAAGGGACCACTAAGCCAACCCGAGCGTATCAACCCAGTTTAAAACACTTTATTAAAAATAACGTTAACAACTTTGAAGTGCGTACAGTCAGCTGAATGACAACAGAACGACAAGACAATATTTGTGTGTGCAATGAGTGTGTTTATCGAGCGCTGCCTGTCACAAGCCGAATGGCCGAATCCTGCTCCTGTATCTTATGGTCTCCCATCGTCGTGGAGCCTCAAATGCAGCCGCACAAGTTCATAGACCAAAGGGCCATGAGATAAAGGAGCAAAATTAGAACATTAGGCCCTTCCAGTCTGTCTGCCATCCCATGATGACTGATTTCTTCTCCTGTGGAAACTCTGTTTAATTTCTGACGCTTAGAGATCTTCCAGGAGTTAAAAATAACTAGTGACCTTAATTTCAAAATTTCGGTTTATCTTAGAGTACAAACAAACATACAAATCCTCAGCAAACTAAGCAAAGAGCTGAGAATGATGGCAAGAAGTGTAAGGCAAAAAAACCCAGCGCTTCTGAAAAATCTATCACTTCTATAATAAGATAAAGGAACTCACTTCGATGATGACGAAATAATTAACAGGATAATAAATTCTTCTCCTGCTTCCAGCCGGGTACAAGTATCAATTTTAACCGATGTTTCCATTACAAACTCTGCCATCTTCATATGGGATGATGCAGTGGTATATATATTTCCATTAACCACCCCGAACAGACATGCCCAGGTGTCGTCCCTGACGAAGATGCAGAGTTTGGTATTGGCATGCTGATTGAAATAGACACCTGTACCCGATTGGAAGCCTGAGAAGAGTTTAAACGTCATCTACGCCGGGAAAGCACTGGGTCCTTTATTTTAAATTAATACGCTGCATAATTTCAGTAAATGCAGCACATGTGTAATGTGCTCATCCTTAAACAACGAAAAGTGAGAAAGGTGATATATCGGTATGGACTGGCCACTGCATAGGATCGCCTTCTGCAACTGGATCCTCACCAGGAGACCACAGTCTGTGTGGATCAGAAATAACATCTCCTCCTTGCTGACAATCAACACCGGCACACGTCAACGATGCGTGCTCAGCCCACTGCTCTACTCTCTCTACACCCACGTCTGTGTGTCTCGGCTCATCTATAAACTTGCCGATGACACAACTATTGTTGGTGGAATTTCAGATGGTGACGAGGAGGAGTACAGGAGTCAGATAGATCAGCAAGTCGAGTGGTGTCGCAGCAACAACCTTGCACTCAACATCATTAAGACAAAGGAGTTGATTGTGGATTCAGGAAGGGGAAGTCGAGGGAACACACACCAGTCCTCATCGAGGGATCAGAAGTGAAAAGGGTGAGCAGTTTCCATTTTCTGCCTGTCAACATCTCTGAGGAACTATCCTGGGCCCAACATATTGATGCAGTTACAATGAAGGCACAACATCAGCTATATTTCATTCGGAGATTGAGGGGAATCGGTCTGTCACTAAAGACACTTGCAAATTTCTACAGATGTACTGTGGAGAGCATTCTAACTGGTTGCATCACTGCCTGGTGTGGAGAGGCCACTGCACAGGACTGGAAAATGCTGCAGAAAGTTATAAACTCAGCCAGCTCCTTCATGGGCACTGGACTCCACAGCATCCAGGACACATTCAAAAGATGATGCCACAAAAAGGTGGCATCCATCATTGAGGACCCCCATCACCCAGGACATGCCTTCGTCTCATTGCTACCATCAAGGAGGATGTACAGGATCCTGAAGACACACTCAATATTTCAGAAACAACTTCTTCCCCTCCACCGTCAGATTTCTGAATGGACAATGATCCCATGAACACTTCCTCAGGATTTTCCCTCCCGTTTTGTACTAACGTTTAAATTTAATTTATAAATACTTACTGTAATTTATACTTTTTATTACTATGTATTGCAATGTACTGCTGTCACAAAACAACACATTTCACAACATATGCCGGTGATATTAAACCTGATTCTAATACACAAACAGACACAGCTGGGCTCGGACATACAACACTCTCACATTCCTCGCTTTGTGACACCCTGCTTGCTCCGTGGCCCCCGGTATGAAGCTCAAACTGTTGCAACACCTGCCCTTTAAATTCATGGCTGAGGCTGTGTTGTGTCTGTTCACTGTTTGAGTTCAATATTAAATGAAGAGCATTGAATGGGAAGGAAGGTTTGAATAGAAGAATAAAGATCTCCTCTGAAGGTATATGGGGTCCTGGTGAGAGCGTACATGGAACACTGTGCGCAGGTCTGGTCTCCCACCCGGAGTCAGCCTGTGGGATGAAGGGAATGAAGAGATTTCCCAGATTGATTTAGGAGGTGAGGTACTGTCCTCGGAGAGATTATACTGACCGGGCCTGTCTCAAAATTAGAGAAATAAAAGGTCGTCTAACTGAGACAGACACAGTCTCACAGCATATTGACAGGGTAGAGGCAGGAATGATGTTTCCTTTGGCTGTGGTGAGGAATGGGGGTCACAGAATCCGAGTTCACCTCAGCAGAACTGAGATGAGGAGAAACTTCCTCACCCAGAGGGCAGCGAATCTTTGGAATTTTCTCTACAAGGTTTCTAAATTCGAAGGACAAATTTTGGGGCTCTGCGATGCTGGGAACGTTGCGCGAAAGTGGCGATGAAGTCAAAGTTCAGGCATGTTCTGTGTGAAAGGCAGAACAGACACAAAGGGCCGAATGGCCTGCTGCTGTTTCCTTTTTCTAAAGTCCGAGTTTACCTTTGCGCCTGGTTCTCCCTTGACCTTCAGCCTGTCCTTTTGCACAGGGGAGCGCTCACAGCTCCGGAGATCCATCGGCAGCCGCTGCGGGCCAGCTCCCGTATCCCAGCAGCAGGAGACAGTTCTGGGAGGAAACTCCGGACAATAGGCCCCGATCCACGGCGGGGAAAGACCGGGCACCCTCTGTGTGGCTGAAACATCTCACGGAATCTCCGCCCGAATCTTCACCTCCGCCATCAGAAGGATTCAAAACTCCGGCCGCTGTTGCAGCCTTTACCCAGGGAGCTGCTCCCAATCTCGGGTCTCTTACCGGGTCCACTCGTTCCAGATTCCAAACTTCGGTCCGGTCCGAGCGCTCAGCATCCCGCCCACTAACACACCACAGCCAATGGAGGCAAGATACTCCCAGCGGTGGTCGCTGATTGGCTGTGAGTGTGTCTGAGGACGGGCTGCCACCGGGAGCTGGAGCTGTCAGTCACAGTTTGCTCTCAGAATCAAAGCAAGTTCCCCGAGGCTCAAAGTTCAAAGTAAATTTTATTATCAGAGTACATATAAGTCACCACATACAACTCCTACAAACATACAGAGCAAAGCTATGGAATGGTAACTATATCTGGATCACTGAAAGATCAACCAGAGTGCAGAAGACAACAAACTTCGCCAATGCAAATAAACAACGAGAAGATGAAATAACCGCAGCGGCTGCCGATAGATGTCCGGTGCTCTCAGCGCTCCCTGTTCAATCTGACAGGACAAGAAACAGTGAGGCGCAAAGGTAAACTCGTGTTTCAGAAAATCAGAAATAGAGAAGGCGTGGCCATTCGGCCCTTCTCTCAGAACATGCTTGACTTTTGACCTCAGCACCACTTTCCTGCAACTTTCCATCAACGCTGAGCCCCAGGATATGTCTGTTCAATTTAGAAACCTTGTGGAGATAATTGCAATGATTCACTGCACTCTGGGTGAGGAAATTTCTCCTCATCTCAGTCCTGCTGAGTTGTCCTCGGATTTAGAGTCTGTGAGCGCTGGTTCCACACCTTATGGGAAACATCATTCCAGCCTTTCCGCTGTAAATATCCTGTGAGATTGTATTTCTCTAATTCTGACACAGGAATGTGATCTGTCTCAGTCAAACCACCTCTTATTTCACTCATTTTGATACAGTCCCAGTACGATGATTTGTTGTGGGAGCATCTCTATGGACAGCAGGTGAGTGCAGTTATACTGTGTTGTTCCACAGCCTGATGGCTGAGGGGTAGTAATTGTTCCTGACCCTGGAGGGGCGAGTCCAGAGGCTCTCGTACCTTCTACCTGATTACAGCAGTGAGAAAAGAGCCTGCCTGTGTGGTGAGCCTGATCACAGCCGCTTGTATCACCGTCCCCTCTGGCCTGACCTATCCAAGACCAAAGGGATTGTGGAGAGTAAATGTGGTACTCTGTCGAGTATCACTGTGATCCGTCCCCTCTGGCCTGCCCTATCCTGGACCAAAGTGATTGTGAAGAGTAAATGTGGTACTCTATCGAGTATCACTGTGATCCATCCCCTCTGGCCTGCCCTATCCTGGACCAAAGGGATTGTGGAGAGTAAATGTGGTACTCTTGTCGATTATTAGTGTGATCTGTCCCCTCTGGCCTGCCCTATCCGGGACCAAAGGGATTATGGAGAGTGAATGTGGTACTCTGTCGCGTATCACTGTGATCCTTCCCCTCTAGCATGCCCTATCCTGGACCAAAGGGATTGTGGAGAGTAAATGCGGTACTCTTGTCGATTATTACTGTGATCCGTCCCCTCTGGCCTGCCCTATCTATGACCAAAGGGACTGTGGAGAGTAAATGTTTTACTCTGTCGATTATCACCGTGATCGGTCCCCTCTGGCCTGCCCTATCCGGGACCAAAGGGATTGTGGAGAGTAAATGTGGTACTCTGTCGATTATCACCGTGATCCGTCCCCTTTGGCCTGCCCTATCCGGGACCAAAGGGATTGTGGAGAGTAAATGTGGTACTCTGTCGAGTATCACTGTGATCCGTCCCCTCTGGCCTGCCCTATCCGGGAACAAAGGGATTGTGGAGAGTAAATGTGGTACTCTGTCGAGTATCACTGTGATCCGTCCCCTCTGGCCTGCCCTATGCGGGACCAATGGGATTGTGGAGAGTAAATTTGTTACTCTGTCGAGTATTACTGTGATCTGGGCTCTCTTCCTGCCTCTTATTATTCTTGTCTGTGATTGCAATGCGAATCTCTGGCCCAATGTACCCTCTTTCTACAAACCCCGTTTCTGTCTTTAGCCAAGTGTCCTCTTCATCTGCACCGTCCGCACGATCTTGCCACCCATTCTGAGTTCTTCGTCAGGACCCGAACTCCATCTCCTCACTACCGGTTCTCTTTGCACACTCCCGCTTTTCCGCAGTCCTTTTAAAGAGTCAATAGCGCTCCATATTCATCAGAATTTATTTCACCCAGGGCCAGGTCTGACACAGCGAATTGAGATTAGTTAACTTAAAGGAGTGGGCAGGCTTGGGTCTGAGACAGTTTAGAAAAGTCTGCACTGCCAGCTGGACACACTGATCAGTCCAGGGGTTTGCCGGCATTTGACTCTCACGTATCCTTAAAACGGATAAAGTACGCAAGGGATTCTCCTTTTTTCTGTAGTTATCGGGTAAATTCACCAAAATCCGTGTGCAGTCGGGCTGTCATTCAAATGGGTTCCCTTACCTCAGCGACCCACCGTGCCATGGCTTGTATTACATCAGCCACTCTGGTGGCTCCTGGTTACCTTCGGGTATCTGCCTGGGAAAGGGGAACCCACTCCCTGTCCCTGTCTGAGAGGTTCCATATATAACCCTGAGGCGTGCCACAAGTCCCCGGGCAGGGTCTGGAAAGGGGAACCCACTCCCTGTCCCTGCCCGAGAGGTTCCATATATAACCCAGAGGACTGGCACGTCCCCGGGCAGGGTCTGGAAAGGGAAACCCACTCCCTGTCCCTGTCCGAGAGGTTCCATATATAACCCTGAGGAGTGGCACAAGTCCCCGGGCAGGGTCTGGAAAGGGGAACCCACTCACTGTCCCTGCCTGAGAGGTTCCATATATAACCCTGAGGAGTGGAACAAGTCCCCCGGCAGGGTCTGGAAAGGGGAACCCACTCCCAGTCCCGGTCCGAGAGGTTCCATATATAACCCTGAGGAGTGACACAAGTCCCCGGACAGGGTCTGGAAAGGGGAACCCACTCCCTGTCCCTGTCCGAGAGGTTCCGTATATAACCCTGAGGAGTGGCACAAGTCCCCGGGCAGGGTCTGGAAAGGGGAACGCACTCCCTGTCCCTATCCGAGAGGTTCCGTATATAACCCTGAGGAGTGGCACAAGTCCCCGGGCAGGGTCTGGAAAGGGGAACCCACTCCCTGTCCCTGTCCGAGAGGTTCCATATATAACCCTGAGGAGTGGCACAAGTCCCCGGGCAGGGTCTGGAAAGGGGAACCCACTCCCTATCCCTGTCCAAGAGGTTCCATTTATAACCCTGAGGAGTGGCACAAGTCTTCGGGCAGGGTCTGGAAAGGGGAACCCACTCCCTGTCCCTGACCGAGAGGTTCCATATATAACCCTGAGGAGTGGCACAAGTCTTCGGTCAGGGTCTGGAAAGGGGAACCCACTCCCTGTCCCTTTCCGAGAGGTTCCATATATAACCCTGAGGAGTGCAGGCAAGTCCCCGGGCATGGTCTGGAAAGGGGAACCCTCTACCTGTCCCTGTCCGAGGGGTTTCATATATAAACCTGAGGTGTGGCACGTCCCCGGGCAGGGCCTGGAAATGTGAACCCACTCCCTTTTTCAATAAATTCCAGTAAAGCCCCTGGTCCGGACGGTTATACTGTTGAATGTTTAAAATCCTTTTCTTCTATACTCGCTCCTTGGCTTTGTAAAATTTTTAAAGATGCGTTAACTGTAGTAAATAAGCACAATCTTTTTATGATGCCTCCATTTCTCCATTTCTTTAAAAAGATAAAGACCCCACTGAATGTGCATCCTATCGGCCAATATCCTTGCTGAATACGGATTCTATGATTTTTACCAAAATTTTGGCCACTAGTTTAGAAAATGTATTACCTCAAATTATCTCTGAAGATCAGACTGGATTTATTAAAACCTGTTATTCATCTTTTAACATTAGAAAATTAATTAATATAATTAATAATTCTTCATCTAAAATACCAGAATGTCATTTCCTTAGATGCTGAAAAAGCGTTCGATAGAGTTGAATGGCTATATTTATTTAATACGTTGCAGAATTTTTATATTAGGTGGGTAAGGGACTTATAAGTTATCATTATATGCTGACGATTTGTTACTATACATATCTGACCGTGGGTAAGGGACTTATAAGTTGTCATTATATGCTGATGATTTGTTACTATACATATCTGACCCTGAGAGATCTATTCCTGCTATTTCATCCTTGCTTGCTCAGTTTAGTAGCTTTTCTGGCTACAAGCTGAATTTTAATAAGAGTGAATTATTTCCATTAAATATGCAAGTTCCAATTTATAAACAGTTACCATTTAAAGTTGTCACAGATCATTTTACTTATTTGGGTATTAAAATTACCAAGAAACATAAGGGTTTATTTAAAGTTAATTTTTTACCTTTAATTGAACAAATCAAGCAACTTGTTACCAGGTGGTCCCCATTATCTCTGTCATTGGTTGGTCGAATTAATGCTATCAAGATGATAGTATTACCTAAATTTTTATATTTATTCCAAGCATTACCAATTTTTATTCCTAAATCTTTTTTTGATATTATTGATACAAAATATACTCGTATGTGTGGCAGAATAAAAATCCTAGATTAAGTAAAAAATATTTACAGAAGCCTAAGAAGGACGGTAGTTTGCTTTGCCAAACCTGAGATTTTACTATTGGACAGTTAATATTCAATATTTAATATTTTGGACACAAGAATCGGTCATAGTACCGTGCCCACAATGGGTAAATTTGGAGTGTAAATCTGTACAAGACTTCTCATTGTTTTCTATTTTAGGATCTTCGCTTCCTTTTGCTTAATCTAAACCGAATAATCAAATAACTAATCCTATAGTTAAACATACATTATATCTAACTTCTTTTTCCAGCCCTCTTTTATGGACCAAGCCGTTGTGTTATGGAAAACAAAAGGTATAACATGTTTTCGTCATCTATTTTTAGATAACAGTTTTATGTCCTTTGAACAGCTATCCAACATAAAACTCATATTTTTTTAGATACTTGCAAGTTAGAAATTTCTTGAATGTTAGTATTTTCTGAAATTATGTCCAATGGACATTACAGAAAAAATTCTAGCTCTGAATCCTTGCCAGAAGGGTTAAGTAGCCATCATTTATCATATGATCATGAAAATACAGCCAGGAGTATCAGAAATAATTAAGAAGGAATGGGGAAAAGAACTTCACTGTCTTATACCCACAGAGCAGTGGGAGAAAATTTTACAATTAGTCAATTCTTCTTCTATTTGTGCTAAACATGCCTAATACAATTTAAGGTTGTTCATAGGGCTCACATGTCCAAGGATAAACTCGCTCGATTTTATTCTTATGTTAATCCAACCAGTGACAGTTGTCATTCTGAAGTCGCTTCATTGAACCACATGTTCTGGTCCTGCTCCTGTTTGCAAAATTATTGGAAAGATATTTTTGGTATTATTTCAACAGTTCTGAATATCAAATTGCTACCGCATCCTATTACTGCAATTTCCGGTTTACCAATGGTGGATAATAGTCGTTTATCCCCCCTCAGCCCGGCGGATGATTGCATTTGTTACATTAATGGCTAGAAGATCTATCCTATTGAATTGGAAAGAAATTAATCCTCCAACTATATTTCAGTGGTTTTCTCAAACTATTTCTTGTTCGAGTTTAGAAAAAATTACAAGTGTTGTCTTTGTCCCTTCAGTTAAATTTGAAGAAACTTGGAGACCATTTATTCAACATTTTCATAAGAGCTAAACTGACTTTTCCTAAACCTTACTTTTATTGTCCTTAATTATTTGGATGGAGGTGCTGAGTTATTGACGCTACTGTGTATAATTGATACAATGCAATGGCCCATGTCGGTTAGGATTTTTTTCATTTTTTTGGGGGGAGGGTTTCTTATTTTCTCCATTTTTTGTAACCACTATGAGTTTGGGAGGTTATTATCATCTATTTATATTTATACCTTAACCTATTAATTATGTACTCTCAAGCTCTTTGTATTCATGTTTCATTTATGTTTGTTTAAAATCAATAAAAAGATTTTAAAAAGGACTATTCTGAGGAAAGGGTGGAATAGGCGCAAAGGGCCGAGTGGCCAGGCCTGCTCCTGTTACTTATTTTCTAAAGCACGAGTTTACCTTTGCGCCTGGTTCTCCCTTGACCTTCAGCCTGTCCTTTTGCACAGGGGAGCGCTCACAGCACCGGAGTTCCGTCGGCAGCCGCTGCGGGCCAGCTCCCGTATCCCAGCAGCAGGAGACAGGACTGGGAGGAAACTCCGGACAATAGGCCCCGATCCACGGCGGGGAAAGACCGGGCTCCCTCTGTGTGGCTGAAACATCTCACGGAATCTCCACCCGAATCTTCACCTCCGCCATCGGAAGGATTCAAAACACCGGCCGCTGGTGCAGTCTTTACCCGGGGAGCTGCTCCCAATCTCGGGTCTCTCACCGGGTCCACTCGTTCCCGGTTCCAAACTTCGGTCCGCTCTGCGTCCCGCCCACTGACACTACTCAGCCAATGGAGGCAAGAGTCTCCCAGCGGTGTTCTCTGGTTGGCTGTGAATGTATCCGAGGGCGGGCTGCTGCCGGGAGCTGGAGATGTCAGTCACAGTTTGTTCACAGAATCAAAGCAAGTTCCCCGAGGCTCAAAGATCAAAGTAAATTTTATTATTATTTTTAAATTTTTTAAATTTTTATTAAACACAATCAAAAACAGAAACACTAAACATATGCTAACAAAGCCAGGGAGTCACACAAAAGCAGCAACAAATATATAACTATTAACTTTAAATATACAAATAAACGAAGAAATCCGCTCTAAATATTGTTGGACAGAAGGAACTATATCTAAGAGGAGTCACAAAACAGGAACATTTACAGAGATAACCCAAAACGTTGACAGATTTGTACAGTCTTTACAGCCTTCTGGCTATGGGAAGTTTTCAGAGGATAAACGTATAGTTTGAAGTCTGACATCAAAATATAAATGAAGGTTTCTTATTGCTGTGATTGCATTTATGGATATAAAATTTGCTGTAAATAACAAAAGATTTATGATAAAGAAATGATCCCTATGAGATTTGGTGTTATTAGTAAACCCAAATAAGACATTTTGAAAACCAAAAGTAAAATCCACATTAATATATTGATCTATAAATTGACCAACATCAACCCAAAAAGTTTTAACATATTCACAATCCCAAAACAGATGAAATAAATTCTCTGGATATAAACCACAAAAAGAGCAGTTAGTTTCAATATCAGAATTAACCCTTGTCAAATAAACATTGGTTGGATAATATCTATGTATAATTTTAAATAAGCCCCAAATACTCCTCCACCTCAGATTCCCTAAGTAACTATTCCAAAAACTAACAGAGTACATATAAGTCGCCACATACAACTCCTACAAACATACAGAGCAAAGCTACAGAATGGTAACTATATCTGAATCACTGAAAGATCAACCAGAGTACAGAAGACAACAAACTTCTCCAATGCAAATAAACAACAGGAACATGATATAACAGCTGCGGCTGCCGATGGATGTCCGGTGCTCTCAGCGCTCCCTGTTCAATCTGACAGGACAAGAAACAGTGAGGCGTAAAGGTAAACTCGTGTTTCAGAAAATCAGAAATATAGAAGGCGTGGCCATTCGGCCCCTTGCACCTCTTCTGCCCTTCACTCAGAACATGCTTGACTTTTGACCTCTGCACCACTTTCCTGCAACTTCCCATCACCGCTGAGCCCCAGGATATGTCTATTCAATTTAGAAACCTTGTGGAGATAATTGCAATGATTCACTGCACTCTGGGTAAGGAAATGTCTCCTCATCTCAATCCTGCTGAGTTGTCCTCGGATTTTGAGTCTGTAACCGCTGGATCCACACCTTATGGGAAACATCATTCCAGCCCTTCCGCTGTAAATATCCTGTGAGATTCTATTTCTCTAATACTGAGACAGGAATGTGATCTGTCTCTGTCCAACCACCTCGTCCCCTCTGGCCTGCCCTATCCGGGACCAAAGGGATTGTGGACAGTAAATATGGTACTCTGTCGAGTATCACTGTGATCCGTCCCCTCTGGCCTGCCCTATCCGGGACCAAAGGGATTGTGGACAGTAAATATGGTACTCTGTCGAGTATCACTGTGATCCGTCCCCTCTGGCCTGCCCTATCCGGGACCAAAGCGAATCTGGAGAGTAAATGTGGTACTCTGTCGTGTATCACTGTGATTTGTCCCCTCTGTCCTGCCCTCTCCAGGACCAAAGGGATTGCGGAGAGTAAAACTGGTACTCTGTCGAGTATCTCTGGGATCCGTCCCCTCTGGCCGGTCCTATCCAGGACCAAAGAGATTTTGGACAGTAAATGTGGTATTCTGTCGAGTATCAGTGTGATCCGTCCCCTCTGGCCTGCCCTATCCGGGACCAAAGAGACTATGGACAGTAAATGTGGTACTCTGTCGAGTACCAGTGTGATCCGTCCCCTCTGGCCTGCCCTATACGGGACCAAAGAGATGATGGACAGTAAATGTGGTATTCCGTCGAGTATCACTGTGATCCGTCCCCTCTGGCCTGCCCTATCCGGGACCAAAGGGATTGTGGACAGTAAATGTGGTACACTGTCGAGTATTACTGTGATCCGGGCTCTCTTCCTGCCTCTTATTATTCTTGTCTGTGATTGCAGTGCGACAATTGCACTCCATATTCATCAGAATTTATGTCACCCGGGGCCAGGTCTGACACATCAAATTGAGATCAGTTAACTTAAAGGAGTGGGCAGGCTTGGGTCTGGGACAGTTTAGAAAAGTCTGCACTGCCAGCTGGACATACTGATCTGTCCAGGGGTTTGCCGGCATTGGACTCTCACGTATCCTTACAACGAGCTATAAAATATGCAAGGGATTCTCCTTTTTTCTATAGTTATCGGGTAAATTCACCAAAATCCGCATGCACTCGGGCTGTCATTCAAATAGGTTCCCTTACCTCAGTGACCCACCGTGTCATGGCTTGTATTACATCAGCCCCTCTGGTGGCTCCCGGTCACCTTCAGGAATCTTCCTGGGAAAGGGGAACCCACTCCCTGTCCCTGCCCGAGAGGTTCCATATATAACCCTGAGGAGTGGCACAAGTCCCCGGGCAGGGTCTGGAATGGGGAACCCACTCCCTATCCCTGTCCGAGAGGTTCCATATATAACCCTGAGGAGTGGCACAAGACCCCGGGCAGGGTCTGGAAAGGGGAACCCACTCCCTGTCCCTGTCCGAGAGGTTCCATATATAACCCTGAGGTGTTGCACAAGTCCCCGGGCAGGGTCTGGAACGGGGAACCCACTCCCTTTTTCAATGAATTCAGGTAAAGCCCCTGGTCCGGACGGTTATATGCTGAATTTTATAAATCCTTTTCTTCTATACTCGCTCCTTGGCTTTGTAAAATTTTTAAAGATGCTTTAACCGTAGGTAAATACCTACAATCTTTTTATGATGCCTCCATTTCTCCAATTCTTAAAAAAGATAAAGACCCCACTGAATGTGCATCCTATCGGCCAATATCCTTGCTGAATACGGATTCTAAGATTTTTAGCAAAATTTTGGCCACTAGATTAGAAAATGTATTACCTCAAATTATCTCTGAAGATCAGACCGGATTTATTAAAACCTGTTATTGATCTTTTAACATTAGAAAATAAATTAATATAATTTATACTTCTTCATCTAAAATACCAGAATGTCATTTCCTTAGATGCTGAAAAAGCGTTCGATAGAGTTGAATGGCTATATTTATTTAATATGTTGCAGAATTTTTATTTTAGCTTGAAATTTATATCATGGATTAAATTAATGTATTATAAACCTTTGGCTTCGGTTCTTACCAGTAATCAAAGATCTCCTTTTTTTCAGTTGTCCCGTGGTACGAGGCAAGGCTGCCCTTTAAGTCCTCTATTATTTGACATTGCTTTGGAACCTTTAGCCGTTGCTATTCGTGAATCACCTAATATTTTTGGTATTACCCGTGGGTAAGGGACTTATAAGTTATCATTATATGCTGATGATGTTACTATACATATCTGATCCTGAGAGATCTATTCCTGCTATTTTATCCTTGCTTGCTCAGTTTAGTAGCTTTTCTGGCTACAAACTTAATTTTAATAAGAGGTAATTAATTCCGTTAAATATGCAAGTTCCAATTTATGAACACATACCATTTAAAGTTGTCACAGATCATTTTACTTATTTGGGTATTAAAATTATCAGGAAACATAAGGGTTTATTTAGTTAATTTTTTACCTTTAATTGAACAAATCAAGCAACTTGTTAAAAGGTGATCCCCATTATCTCTGTCATTGGTTGGTCGAATTAATACTATCAAGATGATAGTGTTACCCAAATTTTTATATTTATTCCAAGCATTACCAATTTTTATTCCTAAATCTTTTTTTTGATATTATTGACTCCAAAATATCCTCAGATGTGTGGCAGAATAAAAATCCTAGATTAAGTAAAAAATATTTACAGAAGCCTAAGAAGGAAGGTGGTTTTGCTTTGCCAAACCTGAGATTTTACTACTGGGTAGTTAATATTCAATATTTAATAATTTGGACACAAGGATCGGTCATAGTACCTTGCACACAATGGGTAAATTTGGAGTGTAAATCTGTACAAGACTTCTCATTGTTTTCTATTTTAGGATCTTCGCTTCCTTTTGCTTTATCTAAACCAAATAAACAAATAACTAATCCTATATTTAAACATACATTAAGAATATGGTTTCAATTTTGTAAATTCTTTGGCTTGAATAATCAAGCCCTATTATATCTAACTTCTTTTTCCAGCCCTCTTTTATGGACCAAGCCTTTGTGTTATGGAAAACAAAAGGTATAACATGTTTTCATGATCTATTTTTAGATAACAGTTTTATGTCCTTTGAACAGCTATCCAGCCTAAAACTCATTTTTTTTAGATTCTTGCAAGTTAGAAATTTCTTGAATGTTATATTTTCTGAAATTATGTCCAATGGACATTACAGAAAAAATTCTATCTCTGAATCCTTGCCAGAAGGGTTAAGTAGCCATCATTTATCATATGATCATGAAAATACAGCCAGGAGTATCAGAAATAATTAAGAAGGAATGGGAAATAGAACTTCACTGTCTTATACCCACAGAGCAGTGGGAGAAAATTTTACAATTAGTCAATTCTTCTTCTATTTGTGCTAAACATGCCTAATACAATTTAAGGTTGTTCATAGGGCTCACATGTCCAAGGATAAACTCACTCGATTTTATTCTTATGTTAGTTCAACCAGTGACAGATGTCATTCTGAAGTTGCTTCATTGAACCACATGTTCTGGTCCTGCTCCTGTTTGCAAAATTATTGGAAAGATATTTTTGGTATTATTTCAACAGTTCTGAATATCAAATTGCAACTCCATCCTATTACTGCAACTTTTGGTTTACCAATTGTGGATAATAGTCCTTTATCCCCCTCCCCCCAGCCCGGCGGATGATTGCATTTGTTACATTAATGGCTAGAAGATCTATCCTATTGAACTGGAAAGAAATTAATCTCCAACTATATTTCTGTGGTTTTCTCAAACTATTTCTTGTTCGAGTTTAGAAAAAATTACAAGTGTTGTCTTTGACGCTTCAGTTAAATATGAAGAAACTTGGAGACCATTTATTCAACATTTTCATATGAGCTAAACTGACTTTTCCTAAACCTTACTTTTATTGTCCTTAATTATTTGGATGGAGGTGCGGAGTTATTGACGTTACTGTGTATAATTGATATAATGCAATGGCCCATGTCGGATAGGTATTTTTTTCATTTTTTTGGTGGGGAGGGTTTCTTATTTTCTTCATTTTTTGTAACCACTATGAGTTTGGGAGGTTATTATCATCTATTTGTATTTATACCATAACCTATTAATTATATACCCTCAAGCTCTTTTATTCATGTTTCATTTATGTTTGTTTAAAATCAATAAAAAGATTTAAAAAGAAAGGACTATTCTGAGGAAAGGGTGGAATAGGCGCAACAAGCCGAGTGGCCAGGAATGCTCCTGTTTCTTATTTTCTAAAGCACGAGTTTACCTTTGCGTCTTGTTCTCCCTTGGTTTTCAGCCTGTCGGATTGCACAGGGGAGCGGTGAGAGCTCCGGAGATCCATCGGCAGCCGCTGCGGGGCAGCTCCCGTATCCCAGCAGGAAGGGACGGGTCTGGGAGACAACTCCAGACAACAGGCCCCGATCCTCGGCGGGGAAAGGCCGGGCGCCCTCCGTGTAGCTGATACATCTCACGGAATCTCCGCCAGTCTCTTCAGCTCTGCCTTCGAAGGGATTCACGACCCGCCGGTGGTGCAGCCGAAATCCGAGGCGCAGCTCCCGGTCTCCGGCCTCACTCGGTCCCGGTTACAAACACCGGCCCGGCCACTGACAGCTCGCAGCCAGTGAGAGCATCTCTCTCCCAGCGGTGATCGCTGATTGGCTGTTTGTGTGTGAGGACGGGCTGCTACTAGGAGCTGGAGATGTCAGTCACAGTTTGTTCTCAGAATTAAAGGAAATCCCCGAAACTCAAATTTAAAAATAAATTTTATTATCGGAGTACAGATAAGTCAGCACATACAGCCCCGAGAAGCATTTTCATGCGGACATATTTAGAAAAAGTATAGAATAGTAACGATAACAGAAGCAGGCAGTGAAAGATCAGCCAGAGTGCTGAAGGTAACAAACAGTGCAAATGCAAAAATGGAGAAACAGCGATAAACAGAATAAATAACAAGAACATGAAATAACCGCAGCGGCTGCTGATGGATCTCCGGAGCTCTCACCGCTCCCCTGTGCAATCCGACAGGCTGAAGGCCAAGGGAAAACAAGGCGGAAAGGTCAACATCGTGATTTAGAAAATAAGAAACAGGAGCATTCCTGGCCACTCGGCTTGTTGCGCCTTTTCCACCCTTTCCTCAGAATAGTCCTTTCTTTTTAAAACTTTTTATTGATTTTAAACAGGAGCAGGCGTTGCCATTCGGCCCATTGCACTGTTCTGCCCCTCACTCAGAACATGGCTGATCTTTGACCCCAGCGCCACCTCCCTGCATCGTTCCCAACATCGCCGAGCCCCTAAATATGTCCGTTTAATTTAGAAAACCGGTGGAGAAAACTCCAAATATTCACTGCACTGTGTTGGGGAAATTTCTCCTCATCTCAGTCCTCCTGAGGTGACCTCAGATTTTGAGTCTGTGATCCCTGGTTCCACTGCCCAGCCAGGAGAAACATCATTCCTGCCCCTACCCTGTAAATACCCTGTGAGACTGTGTCTGTCTCAATCAGGAAACTTCTCCATGTGAACCTTGTGTTAATGAAACTGGTGACAGTTCTTTCAGACCAGCAGCTTTGACCACAAGAACACCAGACAGTGGTCAGCACGGAATGTCCTGCAGTTACTGCAGGAGAAGGACTGAATGGACACAGTGGAGTGGTTCCCTGAGCAGACAGTCCAGACCATCTGGCAGAATGCCTCCTCACCAGATCTCACCAACAGGCACCAAGACCTCACCTGTCTGGCGGAGAGAGGGCCCCTCCCAGTCTGATCCTTGCTGCATGCCCGGAGATCACTCCCACAGCACGCTGCCCCGAGATTACTGCAGTGGAGACGAGAGGGGCCCTCCCAGTCTGATCCTTGCTGAATGCCCGGAGATCACTCCCACAGTGCACTGCCCTGAGATTACTGCAGTGGAGACGAGAGGGGCCCTCCCAGTCTGATCCTTGCTGCATGCCCGGAGATCACTCCCACAGCGCGCTGCCCCGAGATTACTGCAGTGGAGACGAGACGGTCACTCACCTCTTTGCGGACTGTGAGCTGGCGAAGATCTGTGGACAAAGATGCAAGGGCCTGTGCCACAGCAGCTGCGTGACAGAAGGCTCACTGATCCTCGGGCTGTTCCCAGGACGCATACGAAAACGGACAGCGAGTGCTGCTGGAAGATCATCAACTCGGGGAAAGACGCTCGAAACTTGTTGCCCTGTCATCAAATCGAAATGTCCGGAGGGCAGGGGTTCCCAACCTGGGGTCCACGGTTACTGGTATTGGTCTTTGGCATTAAAAAAATGTTTGGGAACCCCTGTCGTACAGGAATACTGCCTACTGGCACATTCCAGATTACAGGGACACCATTGGAACCACAGGGATCTTCTACACTGGATAGGGAGAGGCCGGGTTGGCTGAGGAAGCCTCACTGTTATTGTAGTAGTGAACCACCCCAGGGGGGGACATGGCTTCTCCTTTCAGCGCAGGACTTCCAGGGGAATGTCCTTCCGACCGCAGGGATGGGGCCTTTGGGGCGTTTGGAGATTCAGCTGACGTTTTTGTCTCTCTAGGTTTTTAAGAGATGGGGTTGCAAGCCATATGGCCAACCCTCCTCCTCTCGTAGCCAGGCTTAGACAGTCCATGGCCGCATTTTCTTATCTGTTGCCAGTTTAATGTGTTTTTGATCCCACGCTGACCAAAATTTCCAGTGAACACATCCAGCAGCAGAATGTTCATTCCCTGAGACTGCAGCGCACGTAGTGGACAATCGCGGTACTGCATGGGATCAGCAGCTCCCCGAAAGTGAAAGCATTCTGAATCAGGAAGTGCTGGGAGTTAACATGGCTTCGAAAGGACCGGTCGAGAGTTTGAGCGAGGAGGTAATTTGTCCCATCTGCCTGGATTTCTTCAACGATCCGGTGTCACTGGAGTGTGGACACAACTTCTGTCGCTCTTGTATCACACAGTATTGGGAAAGGGAGGAGAGAAACTCCTGCCCGGAATGTAGAGAGGTGTTTGCTGACCGCACCCTCAGGGTGAATCGGGCCTTAGCAAATCTGACTGAAAAAGTTCGAAATTTACACCTGAATCCGAAAGGGAAGGAAAGTAAACGTCACTGCGAGGAACATGAGGAAGAACTGAAGCTGTTTTGTGAAACGGACAAGACACTGATCTGTCTGGTCTGTAGAGACGCGCAGGAACACAGGGAGCACCGCTTCATGCCGATTAAAGAAGCTGTTAAAATCTACAAGGTGAAACTAACATTAATTTAATACTTAACACATTTCCGTTGTCCTACATACCATCACACGAGCCTACATAACTAACACTTCATTCTTTGCAACTTCCGCCATCTCCAACGGGATTCTAGCATCTATCTGTCCCACAGCCCACCTCCGCACCCCGCAACTCTCCGATCTTTATACGGATCGCTCCCCGTACTGTATCGCCCTGATCCACTCGCTCCTCCACACTGATCTCCCTCCTGACACTGACAACTGCAAGCGGGACAAGTGCTACACCTGACTCCTAACTCCTCCCTCGTCACCATTCAGGGCCGCATACAGCCCAGTTCCTCCCGTGTCTTCCATGGTCGATTGTCCTCTCCTATTAGATTCCTTCTTCTCCAGCCCTTTACCTCTTCCACCTGTCCCCTCCTAGCTTCTCACTTCATCACCCTCCCCCACGTTCCCCCTCACGTTGTCTCACCCGTCACCTGTCAGCTGGTTCTCATCCCCAACCTTTTTATTCTGGCTTCTGCCGCATTCCTTCCCAGTCCTGATGAAGGGTCTCATCCCGAAACACCGACTGTTTATTTCCCCTGAAAAGATGCTGCCTGACTCACTGAGTTCCTCCGGCATTTTGTGAGATAATCGGGTTTGATCACCTGTTTCTTTTGATGCATCTTAGTTTCTATTTCCTTCGCTCTCTGACTTCCAGGATCAGCTAAAATCTTCCTTAGACTCTCTCACAAAAAAGAAATCAGACTTCCAGGAAAAGGAGCAGCAACAGAAAGAGAAGATTTCCGGAGTTCGGGTGAGGCTTCCTGAGTGGAATTTCTGATGTTACTGTCGAGTTTTGCTCCATTTAATGCAGAATAGCCGGGTATCGCAGCTCCAGTGACCTGGGTTCGATCCTGATCTCCGGTGCTGTCTGTGTGGAGTTTGCATGTTCTCCCTGTGGCCAGACACATCCCAAGGACATGCTGGATGAATGGTTAATTACAATTAACCCTGTGAAGGTGGGGGAGGGTGTATGTGAATCACGTGGGAGTTAATGGATCATTGAGGGAGAATAGGTTTCAGGGAAGCGTGAGGAAATGGGGTTGACGGGAATGTCTCAGAAGTAGTATGGACCTGAATGGACCGAATGGTCACTTTTATGTCATAACGAAATACAACACAGCAATGCAGTAAACTAACCTTCACCTTCCATTTGACAGAAACAGTCACACAGCGTTCAGTCCCACATCACATCCCAGTTTGCTGAACTGCGCCGGATTATCACTGAGAAAGAGCAGAGCTCACTCCGGGATCTCAGGGAAGAAGAGAAGAGGATTCTTAATCCAATGGAGAAAAACCTTCGAGAGATTCAAGAGAATATCAGGTTTATTCAGGAGGAAATCTTGAAGTTAACGGAGCAGATAGATCAAATAGATGGTGTGATATTTCTCAAGGTGAGTGATTAAATTTTAATTTGTTTCTGTCAAATTGAAGTAAATGAACAGTGGTATATTTGAAATAAACACAGCACAGCGGCCAATTCTACCAAATCAATTGCCGCTGCTGGTGTCCTCACACAGAGTGTTCTCCTTGCATGACGAACCTCCAATCACTCCACTAATGACATTCGGAGACAGATAATCGATCATTTATCAGCAACATACAATCTTTACGCGATGAATTTTCAGCATAATTAATCGTAAATTAAACTGCAATGAATCGGTCAACGATGTGGAGAGTAAGACCAAGTCTAATCAGATTTGTGTTTTTATTTATTTCAGGAGGAAGCTCGTCGGAAGAGGAGGTAGGACATGCTCTTTACTGAAACCCTGCACAGATTTGTAAAATAGTTCAAAAATTCCAGTTTATCACCAGCAGTTTAATATTTACAGGATTAATGACGATATCCAGGAATTGTCAGTGACAGATGAAGCCCTGCCGGTTGGAAAATTCGTTCACCCCTATTTGTTGAACACAGTGCTGAGAGAAAAACTTGATACCATTAAGCAAGGTAATATTTACAAAGATTCATTTTTGCTTGTTCATGAAACACAATTATGTTATAAGTTGAAGCAAGGATTGGCTGCGAGAATGGACTGAAGGGGAACTGAAGTTTATTCCGCATCAATCCCACAGACTGAGAGGCATCACTGTCACATGGTCAGCTGGAGATGTCAGACCCCTGAACACACCAGCACAGGGTCACAATACAGCCAATACACGGGACTGTCAGATGAACCACTGTGTCCTGATCCCAGGCACACTGAACTAACACACCATGACATGAATTTGAATCCTACCACAGATGCTGGGAATTTAATACTGACTGAAAACGGGTATCAGTGTGGTGACAGGGATTGTCAGGAAAATACACAAGTCCTGCGTGCCCTGTGAGTGCAGACTCTGACTGACACAGGTCTTCCCCCTTCCGGATCAGCATCTCTCACTGTTGTTAGAGGGAGCAGAGGGGAGCGGTAGTGATCGGGGACTCAATCGTTCGGGGAACAGACAGGAGAATCTTTGGACAAGAATCAGACACCGGAATGCTATGTTGTCTCCTAGGTGCCAAGGTCAGGGACGTCTCAGATCGAGTCTGCAGCATTTTGGAGAGGGAGGGTCAAGAGCCAGCTATCATTTTGCAACTTGGGACCAATTACATAGCAAGTAAAAACAAAGAGGTCCTGAAAAGAATCTGGCTAGCTTGGTAGAAAGCTCAGAAGCAGCACCTCCAGGGTTGTAATTTCTGGATTGCTGCCTGTGCCACGTGCTGGTGAGGGTAGAAACAGGATAACTTGGCAGATAAACCATGGCTGAGAAGATGGTGCTGGGGACAGGGCCTCAGGTTCTTGGATCATTGGGATCTGTTCTGGTGGAGGAATTACCTGCTCAGAAGGGATGCATTGCACCTCGACCCGACAGAGAACAATATTCTTGATGAGAGAGGTTTCATAGAGCTGTTGGGTAGGATTTAAACTAATTTGGTGGTGGGGGGTGGTTGGAACTGGAGTGAAGGGATAGGACTGATGGTAAAAATGCAAAGATAGCATGCAGTCAGACTGCCAGATACAGCGGACAGATGCGAGGACAAAATTGCGGCCAGCAGGGTGAGTATCAGTGCATTAGGGATGCAGAATTAAAAAGGGTAGCAGATACAGTACACAAAGTGTTATATCTCAATGCATGGAGTATGAGAAATAAGGTGGATGATCTTGTTGCACTA
Source organism: Hemitrygon akajei (assembly GCF_048418815.1). NCBI lineage: Eukaryota > Metazoa > Chordata > Chondrichthyes > Myliobatiformes > Dasyatidae > Hemitrygon > Hemitrygon akajei. The sequence continues at coordinate 1,539,274 of NW_027331996.1, read as the reverse complement.
TTACCGATTGTCAGGTATGATGTTGTGGCCATCACGGAATCGTGGCTGAAGGACGGTTGTAGTTGGGAGCTGAATGTTCAAGGTTACACAATGTATCGGAGGAAGGAAGGAAGGCTGATGGGGTGGTGTGGCTCTGCTGGTAAATCAGCAGCTAGATGTGACATAGGATTGGAAGATGTTGAATCCTTGTGAGTTGAGGTAAGGAACTGCAAAAGTAAAAATGACACTGACACCAGTCATACACAGGCCTCCCAACAGTCAGTGGGTTGAGGCCCACAGATTACAACTGGAAATAGAAAAGGCTGATGAAAAGGATAATGTTATGATAATCATGGGAGATTTCAACATGCAGGTCAATTGGGAAAATCAGGTTGGTAAAGGATCTCAAGAGAGTGAGTTTGTTGCATGCAATGTGATGGCTTTCTAGAGCAGTTTGTCGTTGAGCCTACTCGGGGAACAGCTCTACTGGATTGGATGTTATGTATTGAACCAGAGGTGAGTAGTTAAAAGAAACCTTAGGAAGCAGTGCTCACAACATGACTGAGTTCAACTTGAAATTTGATAAGGAGAAAGTAAAGTCCGACATTGTAGTATTTCAGGGAAGTGAAAGAAATTACAGTGGTCTGCGAGAGGAGTTGGCCAAAGCAAATTGGAAGGAGATGCTGGCAGCGATGAGAGCAGAGCAGAAATGGTGTCAGTTTCTGGGAAAATGAGAAAGGTGAAGGATAGATGTATTCCAAAAATAAATAAATACTCAAATGGCAAAATAGTACAACTGTGGCTCACAAGGGAAGACAAGTTAATGTAAAGGCAAACGAGAGGGAATACAACTAAACAAAAATTAGTAGGAAGACAGAGGATTGGGAAGCTTTTAAATACCTACAGAGAGGAACTAAAAGAATGTTTGGGAGATGAAAAATAAACAAGAAATTGATTTGAATTGAATTGACTTTATTACTTACATCCTTAGTTTACATGAGGAGTAAAATCTTTACGTTATGTCTCCATCTAACTGAAATGTGCAATTTATAGTAATTTATGATGAATAATATGTACAACAGGCTGGTTAATATAACATAGAAATACAGTTGTGTCAGCATGAGTTAATCAGTCTGATGGCCTGGTTGAAGAAGCTGTCCCGGAGCATGTTGCTCCTGGCTTTTATGCTGCGGTACCGTATCCCGGATGGTAGCAACTGGTACAGTTTGTGGTTGGGGTGACTCTGGTCTCCAATGATCCTTCAGGCCCTTTTTACACACCTGTCTTTGTAAAACAAGTTAGCAAACAATATCAAATTGTTTTTCAAGTATTGTAAAAAAATAAAACAGAGATGAGAGTAGATATAGGGCCGCTAGAAAATAAGGCTGGATATATTATAACACAGGATAAAGAGATGGCAGATAAAACAAATATTTTACACCAGTATTCACCGTGGAAGACACCAGCACTGTGCCCGGTTTTGAAGGGTTCGAGGGAAGAGAAGGGAGAAGACGCTCAAAAAGCTGAAAGACCTAAAGGTACATAAGTCACCCGCACCAGATAAACTGCACCCTAGTGTTCTGAAAGTGGTCGCAGTAGAAATTATGGAGGCATTTCAAATGATCTTTCAAAAATCACTGGACCCTGGCATGGTGCCAGAGAACTGGAAAATGGCAAATGTCACTTAACTCTTTAAGTAAGGAGGAAGGCAGAAGAAAGGAAATTATTAACCAGTTAGCCTCACCTCTGTGGTTGGGAAGAAATTGGAGTCAGTTGTTAAGTATGAGGTTATGGAATACTTGGTGACACTGGACAAAATAGGACAAGTCAGCATGGATTTGTTAAGGGAATATCCTGACTGACAAATCTGTTAGGATTTTTTGAGGAGATTAGAAGCAGGATAGATAAAGGGGATGCAGTGGATGTTGTATAGCTGGAATCTCGGAAGGCCTTTGACAAGGTGCCACACATGAAGGTGGTAACCAGGTTAAGAGGCCATGGTATTACAGAAAAGTTACAGGCATGGTTAGAACATTGGCTGATTGGTAGGGAACAGAAAATGAGAGTAAAGGGATCATTTTCTGGTTGGTTCCACAGGGGTCAGCGTTAGGACACCTTCATTTTATGCTGTATATCAAGATTTAGCTGATGGAATAGACCATAAGATATAGGAGCAGAAGTTGGCCATTCAGCCCATCGAGTCTGCTCCACCTTTCAGTCATGGGCAGATCCAATTCTTCAGTCATCCCCACACCCCTGCTTTCACCCCATACCCTTTGATGCCCTGGCTAATCAAGAACCTATCTATCTCTGCCTTAAATATGCCTTGGCCTCCACAGCCACTTGTGGCAACAAATTCCACAGATTTTCCACACACTGACTAAAGTAATTTCTCCACATCTCAGTTCGAAAAGGACGTCCTTCAATCCTGAATTCATACCCTCTTGTCCTCGAATAGATGGCTTTGTTTCCAAGTTTGCTGATGATACGAAGATTGGTGGAGGGGCCGGTAGTGTTGAGGAAACAGTTAGGCTGCACAAGGACTTGAATGAGGAGAATGGGAAGGAAAGTGGCAAGTGATATACAATGTTGGAAAATGCATGGCCATGCACTGTGGTCGTAGAAATAATGTGCAGATTTTTTTTTTCAGATGGGGAGAAAACCCAAAAAGCTGAGATGGAAATGGACTTAGCAGTCATTCAGCAGAACACACTAAAGGTTAACTTGTAGGTAGAGTCAGTGGTGAGGAAGCTAAATCCAACGTTAGCATTCAATTCAAGGGGTTTAGATAGTATTCAATCCAAGAGCAGGGATGTGATGCTGAGGCTTTATAAGGCACTGGTGAAGCCTCACCTTGAGTATTGTGAACAGTTTTGGGCTCCTCATCTAAGAAAAGATGTGCTGGCATTGCAGAAGGTTCATTTCATAAGGATGATTCCAGGAATGAAAGGGTTATCGTACGAGGAACGTTTGATAGCTCTGTGTCTGTACTCGCTGGAATTTAGAAAGATGAGGGGGAATCTCATTGAAACCTTTCGAATGTTGAAAGTCCTAGACAGAGTAGATGTGGAAAGGATGTTTCCCATGGCGGTGGAGTTTAGGACAAGAGGGAATAGCCTTAAGATGGAGGGGCATCTATTTAAAACAAATGTGAACAAATTTGAGCCAGCGGCTGGTGAATTTGTGGAACTTGTTGTGTGTATTTAAGGCAGAGCTTGATAGGTTGTAGATTGGACACAGCATCAAAGGTTATGGGGAGAAGACCAGGGAGTGGGGCTGAGGAGGGAAAAAAGGATCAGCCATGATTGAATGGCGGAGCAGACTCGATAGGCAAATGGCCTAATTCTGCTCCTATGTCTTATGGTGATCAGACCACTACATTGAAGCATTGTGAGAATGAGCTCGGACACACCAACAAGCATTGACATGGGTCAAGATTTCATCTCGGGAGAAGCACACACAGCATAACCGGCCTGGGAAAGCTCCCTCACACACATACACAGGAAGAATTGGCAGATTGTAGTCAGAGCCTCAGCAACATACGTTGTTATTCCCCTCAGTAACCTGGAAACCAGTCTCTTCAGAGAAAGTCATTTATTCATTTAAACAACTCAATCACGTGTGACACATTGTCAACACACACCAGACATGTGATGACACACTGTAACATACAAATTCTTCAATGTGCACACTCTCCTTCAATGTGTATACACACCACACGGATATTTACCACAATCAACACACACACACACACACACACACACACACACACACACACACACACACACACACACACACACACACAGAGGATATACTATCAGAGCCACAGAAATAGGCACAAATTCCCATTTAGGATTGAAATCTGCCGTCCTTACCCAGTCTGTCTGTTCTGTGGCACTGAGCTGCCCGCTGACGTGACGTCACATCAACACTTCACAGACAGACTCCGGGGTGAGATTCCTCAGGAGGATGATCTGGGAGGGTTTGACGGATGTTGAACTCACGGCCCACTTCATCAATCTGCAAGACTAAGATGTCTTCTTGAGCAAGGCCCATTTGTGTGTGTTTGCCCACCCCCCCATCCCTCTAACCATTTCCCATCTGTGTACCTGCCCAAATTTATTTTAAAATATTTTATTTTTACCTGTTTGTACAGCGTCTGAGGGCAAATTCCATTTACCAACCTCCCTCTCTTTGAGAATGTTACCCAAAAGACCACTCAGAAAAATTACCCGTCTCACTTTCAATCTGAGGCCTCTGGTTCTGTACTCTCATTTCTTAGAAAAAGAAACGTTATTTAAGCTCCTAATGAATTATTTACCTTGATAAGGGGTCATACCTGAACATCCTACACTACAGCTGAATAGCCCATGCTTATCCACTCTCTGCTTTTAACCCAAGCCTCCAGTCCTGGTAACATCCTCCTGAAGCCTCCTGTGCAGTGTAATGACATCCTCCCCATCATGTGGACAGTGTGGAATAGGCTGATGAATACAGGACTGAAAGTGTTTTTTTAGATTGGGACAATAAGGTCGGCGTGGGACCTAAATTCTGAAGGAAGGCAGTTTTAAAAAAAATAACTTCACATACAAGGACGACGAGACAGCGCAGGACAGCGCAGAGAGTTTAAGAAGATGACCATCCTATACAGCGGGCAGCGGAGTGGGTGGCAACAGAGTGTCGGGCTTTGATTCAACGGGCTTAGACGGTAACGGGAAGAGGCAAGAGCGAGGCACCGACTCTTTTTCTCCCCTTGGCAAATCGGCCCGGACGGACGGGGGAACAGCAGGGCACATCAGCTAACGGTTTAAAAAGTTTGTGTGTTTGGTGACGTAAGTGCGTGAGTAGACCTATCTTTCTTTTTTTCATTCCTGTAGCATCAGGTAGCATGTCTGCAGGGTTAGTGCTTTGTTCAGGGTGTCAGATGTGGGATTCCTGGGAGACCTCCAGCCTTCCTGATAGCCACATCTGCACCAGCTACACTGAGATTCAGCTCCTCGGAGACCGTGTTAAGGATCTGGAGCTGCAGCTTGATGACCTACTGCTTATTAGAGAAAATGAAGAGGTGATAGACAGGAGCTACAGGGAGGTAGTCATCCCTAGGCTACAGGGGTCAGAAAACTGGGTGACTGTCAGGAGAGGGAAGGGAAATGTCCAGATATTGGAGAGCACCCCTGTGGCTGCCCCCCTCAGCAACAAGTATATCGTTTCGGATGCTGTTGAGGGGGATGACCTGACAGGGGACGGCCACGGTGACCGGGTCTCTGGCACTGAGCCTGGCGCTGTTGTGCAGGAGGGAAGGAGGGGAAGAGGAATGCGGTAGTCATAGGGGATTCCATAGTCAGGGGAACAGACAGGAAATTCTGTGAGCCTGGTAGAGATACCCGCATGGTGTTCTGCCTCCCAGGTGCCAGGGTACGGGATGTCTTGGATCGGGTCCAGAATATCCTGAAGGGAGAGGGCGAGCAGCCAGCTGTCTTGGTACATGTCGGTACCAATGACATAGCGGTGAAAAGGGAGGAGGTCCTGAAGAGAGATTTCCGGGAGTTAGGAAGGAAGCTGAGAAGCAGGACCTCCAGGGTAGTAATCTCAGGATTGCTACCTGTGCCACGTGCTAGCGAGGGCAAGTATAGTAGGATCAGGCAGATGAATGCGTGGCTGAGAGACTGGTGCAGGGGGCAGGGCTTCAGATTCTTGGATTATTGGGATCTCTTCAGGGGGAAGTATTACCTGTTCAAAAAGGACGGGTTACAGCTGAACCATAGCGGGAATGTTTAATAGAGCTGTTAGGGAGGCTTTAAACTAATTTGGCAGAGGGATGGTAAACCGGAATGACAGAGTGGAGGAGGGGGAAAACAGAAATAAATCTAAGATAGTGAGCAGTAATGATGTCAGGAAAGACAGGCAGGTAATAGGGCAAATTTGCAGCCACTGGGATGAGTTGCAGTGCAATCAAAACAAAAATTAGCAAATACTGGATGTAGTGTTCCCGCTCAGGTGTAAGAGAACTCTGAACTAAACACCGAGGTAAACCGTTGTCAATGAAAACGGGATCGCAGTAAGATTAACCGATTACTGTTCACTCTTCCACATTAACGTATGGTGAAAACTGTTGATAAAACAATACAAGATTTGTACAGTATTTGTTTCCTTCTTGATATCACATTTACATCGTAAATACTTGCAAAAGTAAACTACAACAACTACATTACATTAAAATGCAGCATACAGTCAGAATCTATCTACGCCATTGACTGCTTTAAATACACTTCAACACAAACTATCCGCAACTCTTTAACTAACGAAAACATAAACCTTATCAACCGTCATTACTTTTAACAGAATCAGTGTTAACATTTTAATTCAACATGTCGATTATCTCATGAACTTACGGCGTTGCTTCACTATGTTTCTACTGCGTAGAAAGAAATTTTTTCTTGCGCTGATCCTGCACATGTGAGCGCCCTCCTTCCCGTTTCTCCAAACCGGTATTTTCCCACAAGACGCTGCGAAACCGGATGTGACGTCATCGCAACCGCGATATATCACAGACAACGAATTTACTTGAAACAATCCTAACTTTAACTAAAAAATGCTAACAAACGAATTACTAAAGCGAAAATATTATAAACTAATCAAATGCCATAAAGGGAACACACTGGACTTAAGGTGTTATACTTAAATACACACAGCATAAGGAATAAGGTGGATGATCTTGTCGTCCAGCTACAGATTGGCAGGTATAATTTTGTGGCCATCACTGAGATGTGGCTAAAGGATGCATGTCTCTGAGAGCTGAACGTCCAAAGATACACGGTGTATCGGAAGGATAGGCAGGTAGGCGGGGGGGGGGGGGGGGGCATGGCTTTATTGGTAAGAAATGATATTAAATCATTAGAAAGAGGTGACATAGGATCGGAAGGTGCAGAATCTTTCTGGGTTGAGCTAAGAAATAGCAGGGGTAAAGGGACCCTGATGGCAGTTATTAACTTCTGCTTTAAAAATCAAACAGGAGAAAATCTGCAGATGCTGGTAACCCAAGCTACACAGGTCCTGATGAAGGGTCTCGCCAGATCTCTCTGACACCTGCTGGGAGAAAGTTGATGTTCGGAGGATGTGGGTGGGTCGAGAATGTGGGTGGGTGGGCACAGCCTCCGACTATAGGGATGTCCATTTAGGACAGAGATGAGGAGGAATTCCTTTATCCACAGGATAGTGAATCTGCCACAGGCAGCTGTGGAGGCCAAATAATTGAGTATATTTAAAGCGGAGTAACACACACAAATTGTTGGGGGAACAGCAGGCCGGGAAGTTTCTATGGAAAAGAGAAAACAGTCGACGGTTCAGACTGAAACACTTCATCAAGACCTGTGTTGCTTAATTCATCCCCTGTCCTAATGAGGGGCTGCGGGGGATGGGGTTGTGGGAAAGGGGATAAAGTCATCCTCATCTGCCATCTTTGCCCCCTCTAGCTTCTCATTACGTCTACACACACAGTTCACCCACAGGCTTTCCACCCCTCCCCCTCCTGGTTCAATCTGCCATTCATCTCTCCCCTACTGGTTCCCATTATCACCTCCTTTACTGTCTCAAACCATCACACTGCCCCACTTCACACTCAGAAATGAATGTGAACATTGTATGACGGGCCTGTTCCTGTGCTGTGCTGCTCTATGTTCTCTGTTCCCTGTTTCGAAGAATGAAAGGAGATCTCATGGAAACACAAGATTCTTTCAGGGGTCAACAGGCAGGAGTGAGGGAGGATGTTTCCCCTGTCCAGCGGAAATCCCTTGGGGAGACATTATTTGCCCATCCGCTTTTGTCGAGTCAAAGGTTCGTGTCAGCCACCAGACCGCGCCTGAGGCCCAGCGGCCTTTCCCCCGGTCCCGGGGCCGCCCTACCCGAGTGTCCACCCCCCCCCCGATCCCCGTGGTCGCTCTGCCGGAGTCACCCCCCGATCCCCGGTGCCGCGCTGCCCGAGTCTCCCCCCGATCCCCGTGGCCGCGCTGCCCGAGTCTCCCTCCACCCCCGATCCCCGGGGCCGCGCTGCCCGAGTCTCCCCCCCCCCCCCGATCCACGCGGCCGCGCTGCCCGAGTCTCTCCCCGATCCCCGGGGCCGCGCTGCCCGAGTCTCCCCCTGATCCCCGAGGACTCTCTAATTCTCTGCTTCTCCCCCCAGTCTCTGTCACCTTGGATGTGGAAACGGCGAATCAGTATCTCGAGGTGTCTGAGGATCGGAAGAGTGTGAGACGGACCGGGATCCGGAGGAATCTCCCTGACACCGGGAAGAGATTCACATTCTGGCCTTGTGTGCTGGGATCGGAGGGATTCACATCGGGGAAACATTACTGGGAGGTGGAGGTGACGGGGAATCGGTTCTGGTGGCTGGGAGTCGCCGCAGAGTCTGTGGAGAGAAAGAGACGGGTCAGACTGAGTCCGGAGACCGGATTCTGGGTCATCGGGCGGTTTGGTGACGTTTTACATAGGGATTATGACGTGTTCCGTGGTCTCCCCTCCCCCGGGGCCCGTCTCGCTGCCGGTCCCATCCCCGGGAAGGTGGGAGTTTATCTCAGTTACGAGTCCGGGACTGTTTCCTTTTACAACGCGCAGACCAAGACCCATCTCCACACCTTCACTGGGAATAAATTCACGGGGAATCTTTATCCTTTCTTCCGGACTGGGCTTGGAAACCAGTGGCTGAGAATCTGCTCCGGTTCCGCTCCGGGTCTGTAAACGGGCCGGGTCCCGGGACCGGCGTCAGGAGTAAAGTCCCTGTAAATATAAATGTGCGGAGAGTGCAGCTAAATACGTGGCTAAGGAGATGGTGCAGGAGGGAGGGCTTCATGTTTCTGGACTATTGGGCTTTGTTCCCAGGAAGGTGGGGCCTGTTCCGACGGGATGGTTTGCCCCTGAACTGGAGGGGGACTAACATTCTTGCGGGTAGATTTGCTAGTGCTGCTCGGGGGGGGGGGGGGGGGTTAAAAAGATTTGCAGAGGGAGTGAAACCAGAGTGTTAGAGTATTGGAGTATAAAAGTATAAACTTTAACTATGAAGTCAGTTATTTGCTATGCATGTACTCAATTTAGTAGACTGAAATCTTAGGAATGTAGAGGTAACTAACGAGCTAAAGAAATGCAGATTAGAACATTGCTCAGTTCTGAGTTTATTATTTTCTATGCATGTATTCAATTTGGTAGGAGACCGAGATCTTAAAAATGTAGAAGGCAATGGTGTGTTAATGAGAGGTAGCTAAAGAACTAAAGAAATGTAGATTAGAACATTGCTCAGTTCTGAGTTTATTATTTGCTATGCATAGTGTACGTGCAGCACGTGTAAAATGCAACAGGAGATTGCTTTAAAAGCTGCTGTGTCCGAGGATCGGTGGGCAATCAGCAACTAGCTCAATGACTGTCTCAGCTTTGATTTGCAAATTAAAGTTTAAACCTTCTTGAAGAATCTTCTGCGTCTCCTGGTCATTTGTAAGGCACGAAAAACCAAGACATAATTGGCGACCGCGGCAGGACCGGATAGAGACCCGCGGAAAGGAAACGGCAGATTGGGAACGCTTCCCGGTCCTCTAGGGACCCCCACAAGGTTAACAGAATTAAGGGTGCACCCAAACAAAAGGAAAGCGCTTTTTGCGACAATTTGGACTAAGAATTCTGTTGGCTTTGGGGAGGTCTTGGAGTCTCAGAAGTGTGGAACCACTGCCGAAGGGTCTCTACGGTCCAAAGAATCTGGCAGAATTCGGGGTTAACGGAGGAGGCTCAGAGGATTGCTCAAGAACACTGCAGTGAGGGTAAGTACAAATAAGTTAATACGTTAAGAAAAAGTCCACGTGGTGTTGGTAAATCCCTGTGAGTGCCGCTTCGTATGGAACGAAGGGCTGAACGGGCAGGGAAAGTAGAATAGAATTAGAGTAGGAAGTCCTCGTGGATACCGCCTTAAGAGATAAGGGTCTGCTCGGGCGAGGTGTTAGAATAGAATTAGAGTAGAAAGTCCTCGTGGTTACCGCCTTAAGAGATAAGGGTCTGCCCGGGCGAGGTGTTAGACTAGGTGTAGAATTAGAGTAAATAATATTATCCAGTAAACAAACTGTGAATCTCTGAAATACCTTAACAAGAGAGAATAACATGACAGGTAAAGGAACAGCAGTAGAGATTCTGAGCAAAAAATTCCCATTGTTTCAAAATGAGATCACAAAAACTTCAGAAAAATGGGAAATAAGAACCAAAAACCTGGTCACAAAGTGGCCAATGGAAGGAACATTTGATGCAAGTTTGTGCGAAGAAATGGAGGGACTAATTAAAAAGTGCAAATCAAAAGGTAAATCTAAGAAAAGAGAGCAAAAAAGAGAACGAGAAATGGAAGTGCTAAAACTTTTCAGAACGGAGGGAGAAAGGCTGAGGAGGACAGGTAGAATATTGATTACAAGCGAGGAAGACACTTAAGGTGCTGGAGAAACAGCCTGTTAAAGAGAAAGAAGGGTACGATGAGAAGCTGGCTTCAGCTCCGTACCCGGATGCGAAAGAAACAGAACAACCCCCTCCCTATACTGAGGAAGGAACCCCTAAGCAGTGCCCCCTGCTGACGGGCACAGTAAACATGCAGGGAGAAGTACAGGTTTGGGATAATAAGGAGGAGAAAAAACAATATGAGAGGAAAAAGCGGCGATATGGCAGGAGATACAGGCAGAAAGGATAAAGATAGAACAGGTACAGAGAGAAATGCAAGAACAGATTGAACGGATGAAATATTTGAGAGAGGAAAAGGAATATGAGGAGTATCGATTATACCATAGAAATAAACAGACTAGGAAAGGTGACTCTTTGGAGGAGCAAGAGTTAAGTGGAGAGAGAGAGGATGTGAGAATTTGTGGGGAAGAGGTAGGAGGCAGAAGCCTGGAAGGAAAGAAGGAGGCAGTAGGGGAGCGACTTGCGGAAGCAGAGAGAGAGCCAGATAAGTTACTAAAAGGGGATTGCCAGGAGAGATGCGAAAAATATTCTAGGGGCCAACCAAGTATTGAATCAAGACAGAAAGGAAGGACTCCACAGGGAGACCGAGGGAAGAGCAGAACCCCGGAGACATTTGTGTGGGAGGCTGTAAAGACATACCCCGAGACAGATGGGGAGTCAGGCGAGGAGGAAAGCCAGGGCAGGTGGAAAGGAGGAGGAAGAATGATGCCGTTGTTAGTTAAAGGATCAGGACAAGTGCAGTATATCCCTTGGGGATCCCAGGACCTAGAAGGGCTGAAAACCACCCTGCCCAATTTACATGAAGGAGCAGGGAAATGGATTAGAGCCTTTGAAGGAGAAACAGCGGGACGATTATTGGCTATGGGAGATTTGAAGGCACTGTTGATAAGGTTGATGGGAACCTCCAAATTTAACGAACTAATGGAAATGGCTGCCATAGTAAACTCGAACGACCCGAGAACTGATGGAGATGGGTTTGACAGAGTGAGGCAGAGGGTATGGCAGGCCCTCAGAAAGCTTTATCCGCCCAAAGTGGACCCCAATGCCTTAAAAGGGGATCCACTGGGAGACACTGAAAACCCAGCAGCCTACGTAGAAAACCAGTTGAAAAGGTGGAGACTGGAGACTGAGCAAGAGGTGGAGAATAGCTTATTTATGACCTCACTGTTCCGACATAGCATTTTGGATGCAATGCCACTACAAGTAAAATCCAAACTGGAGGAAGTGGTTGGGCTAACGTCAAAGACCCGGCAAGAATTTAGAGACCACGTAGTCCATGCGGTTGAGAAATACCGGAAAGACAAACAAAGGTTGACTGAGCAGCAGGAAGAGGTGCAAAGAAAGTTAATACAAATGCAGCTCGAAGAACTCAAAAAGAAGGAAAAAGGGAAAAACAAAAAGATGCTGCCAGTACAGCCATCGAACTGGACAAAGCACTGCTATATGGAGGGACCGATCATACTGTAAGACAAGGGCTGGAAAACCCCATGCCAATAATTGTCTTTGAGGGAGCATTCCCACAAATGCCCTATCAGGAACAGACTAAATTCAAACAGCCCAGACAGGACTGGAAGTCCCAAGGAGGGGGACAGAGAAGCTATGGGCAAAGGGGAGGCAGGTGAGGAACCCATTGTTCAGGTTATGTTAGAAGGGCAACTGACACCAATGATGATAGATACTGGAACCACGTACACTTGCGTACAGCCACGGTATGCCCTTCACCTTCCCATGTCAGGAAAGTTTATTAAGACGGTAGGGTTCTCGGGGAAAACACAGTTGACACAGTACACGGCTCCAGTGCGGTTGAGAATGGGAAATAAAGAAATTGTTTTGCCGGTGCTAGTATTTAAAAGAACTCCGATTAATTTGTTAGGCAGAGATGCCTTGTTGAAACTGGAATTAAAATTAGAATGCACCAGAAATGGGCTGAGTGTGAAAACAGCAGGGGCTCAATTGATAGTGCGAGAAGACAAGAAGGCTAATGTCTTTTGGTTAGGAGACATCGCAGACCAGATTCAGGAAACCTGGGAAAAATGGAAAAAGGGCGTGCAGGCTATATTACCCAGGGCTGTAATGCCCAAATCTGAGCTACATTGTACAGTGATTTTTGACGAGACTCAGAACAGGGAGTTAGAGGAGAAATGGCACCTAGAGGCATGTACCCAGCAGCACCTGGAAGGGGGAGGCTGTGATAATTGGAAAGCAAGGGGCAGCTTTACAAGTTATGTGGAACACCTTTTTAGAAACATGGTACAGGATACCGGAGGCTGCGCCCCACGTAACGTTGTTGATAAATAAGGGATATCAGTCTAAAGACTTAGGACCTTTAGTTAAGAGTGCTGAAACCGTAACAGTGTGGAGGAAAATCACGCCAGAGGTGTGGATATCAGAAGACAGCAATTGTATTAAAATAATGGTAAGTGTAGATATGGTAGGGACAGTGAGAGAGGTCGAAATAACTCCCCACCCACACATGCCCGTGCTGGGAAAGGAAAGAGGCCAGCAGAAAGATAAAAGGTTAGATGAGTTGCCGTCTATTCTGTGGTCACAGCATGACACGGACGTAGGGAAAATAAAAACAGCTAGTCCGGTGGAAATAAGGCTGAAAAGGGGAGCAATTCCACCCAGGAGACCACAATACCCACTAAGACCAGAAGCAGAATAGGGAATAGCGTCGACAGTGCAGGGGTTGCTTGAAATAGGAGTGCTTAAAAGAACAAACAGTCCATGCAATACCCCGTTGTTGCCGGTCTTAAAAGCAGATAAATCTAAGTGGAGATTGGTGCATGATTTGCGAGCGGTAAACGATGTGGTAGAGGACTGGCCAGCGGTAGCCCCCAACCCACACACGCTTTTGACTAATGTTCCACCAGAAGCAAGTTACTTTTCAGTGATCGATTTGTGTTCGGCTTTCTTCAGCATTCCTCTGGCTGAGCAATGTCAGTATTTGTTTGCATTTACCTACAGAGGTGCTCAGTATACCTATACCAGAATGCCGCAAGGATTTAAACATTCATCACACATTTTTAATCAGATATTGAAGGCAGACCTAGAGGGCATGCCATTGGAAAGTACATTATTACAATATGTGGATGACCTGTTGATTTGCTCCCACAGCGAGGAACAGTGTAAGCAGGACACTATAACTCTGTTAGAGAAGCTAGCGCACGGAGGACATAAAGTATCCAAAAATAAACTGCAATTCTGCACACAGCAAGTGGAGTACTTAGGCAGGGTAATATCCAAGGGAGTGAAGGCGATAGCACCAGATCAGATTGAGGCAATAGCTAAGGCCCCAAAACCCCAGACTGTAGGGCAGATGATGACATTTTTGGGAATGGCAGGGTACAGCTCAGATTGGATAGGAGAATATGCTGAGATTGTGGCACCTTTAAAAAAGATAATGAAAGAAGCAGGACATACAAATTTGAAGAACGGCTTACAGTGGAATGGAGAGGCGGAGATAGCTTTCAGTACTATTAAGCAGGAATTGCAGTCAGCACCAGCATTAGCTTTGCCTGACTACGAGAAGGTTTTTTATTTGCATGTATCCAATCGACAGGAGGGTTATGTTACAGCGGTTCTAACACAAGAGACAGGCACAGGAAAAGCAAAGCAGCCGATAGCATACTACAGTACGAGACTAGATGAAGTGGCTCAGGTGTACCCACCCTGTTATCAGGGATTGGCGGCGCTGTACTATGCATATGAAAAGGCATCATCGGTAACCCTGGGCTATCCTGTAACTCTGTACACACACCACAAAGTAGCAGAACTGCTGGAAAGAGGGAAATTTGTGCTGACGCCAGCCAGGATAGCAGCGTATCAGATGCTATTGACATTTCCTGACATAACTATACAGAGATGCACTACCAGTAATATAGCCGATTTTGTCCCTTTAGACTATGAAGGAGAACCCCATGATTGTGTAGGGAAGACGATGGCATTTGCCAAATTGAGAGCAGATTTACGGTCAGAACCACTGGAGGATATAGATACAAAGGTTCTGTTCGTAGATGGCTCCTGTTATAGGGATTATGATGGAAATCACGCAGGGTTCTCAGTGGTGCAGCAGGATCAGTCGAGCTATAAGATTATTAGGATGGAGTCCTGTCCCCAACCGTGTTGCGCCCAACTAGCAGAATTCAAAGCCCTGACAGCTGCGTGTGAAATGATGGAAGGTGAGAAAGTAGACATCTATACTGATTCAGCATATGCTCACGGAGTATGCCATTTGTTCGGGGCAGTGTGGAAGCAGAGAGGTTTTAAAAAAAGTAGCGGAGATCCCATACAACATTGTCAGCAAATCCTAGACTTGATAAAAGCCATAATGAAACCTAAAGCATTGGCTATAGTAAAATGCCAGGCACATAAAAAGGGAAACGATGCAATAACAAAGGGAAATCAAGCTGCAGACGAGGCAGCTAGAAAAGCGTCTAGATGTACGTCAGCCGTCATTGCCCCCCAGGTAAGCCTAACTCCAGAACCTGACGTAGAGGACCTAATTGAAATACAAGGTAAGGCAACTTTGGCAGAACAGACAATGTGAAGAAAAAGGGGGGCCAAGCAGAACCCGGAAGGCTTGTGGAGCACGGAAGACGGTTTGTTGGTAGCGCCCACCCTTCTACTGACGATTCTGCTTTCAGAAGCGCATGGGATGGACCATTGTGCAAAGGGGGAAGTGATAAGGGAAATAAAGAAGGATAGTTTTTGGTCACCTTATTTACAGGCTTCAGTGGACTTTGTCTTGTCACAGTGCGAGGTATGCGCACAAAATAATGTTCGGAAGGGAATTACAACCCCAATAGGCCACATTCCCGTAGCTGAAGGACCATTTAAACATTTAGTGATCGATTACGTAGACATGATAAAGCCAGTGAGAGGGAAAAGATACATGCTGGTAGTAATTGATAGATTTAGCAGATGGGTGGAAGCGGTACCTTCAAGAGATCAAGGGGCAAAGACAGTGGTAAAATTTCTGACAAATGAAGTACGGAAGTTAGTTCGGACAACGGTTCAGCTTTTATCCAGAAAGTGGTCAAACTGGTACTACAGGCGCTGAGGATAAAGCAGAGGTTTGGACGTGTGTACCACCCTCAGTCGCAGGGCATGGTAGAGAGAATTAATGGAACCTTGAAAGCCAAATTAAACAAAATTTGTGCAGATACTAAACTTAATTGGGTCGATGCTTTACCGTTAGCATTGATGAGTTACCGCATGCAAACTAATCGAATAACATGCCTGACACCGCATGAGATGCTCACTGGGAGGCTCATGCCAGTGCCCCAGTGGAGAGGGCCGTATAAGGGACCTAGCTTGGAACAATTGGAAATAGAATTGAAACAATACATGCAGCAGCTAACTATGATACATAGGTCTATTTATGCCCAGGAAAAACAGAAAGAGCCGGAGACCGTACAAGGGGAAAGACGGATTAAACCAGGAGACCAGGTTTACCTGCGAGTTTTTCGGAGAAAGTGGAACGAGCCAAGAAGGGAGGGACCCTTTACGGTGACTAAGGCATCACCCACCGCAGTTCAGGTAGAAGGACGCTCCACCTGGTACCATCTGAACCATTGCACGAGGGCAGTCCTGCAAGGGCAATCAGGTGAAGTGTCCGAGGTAAGTGATGCGGAAGAGCAGTTAGCAGGAGACAGACAGGAGGACCAAGAAGCTGACACTGCCCCCCAGGAGTTTGATCAATTGGTAAGGGAATTTTTTGATTCTGAGGATGAGCCTCAAGACTATCAGGATGTGGTGGTGGATAAAAGGACTTCTCCAGATAATGGGGATGAGCGGGGAACGACCAGTTGTGCCCCCGGGGACACAGCGCCCACATACTCTAGCAGTGCAGACTTGGGTTCCATTAGCGGGGCAGATATGGAATGGGACTGGTAGCCTGCAGAAGAGAGGTAAGAGGAGCACGACACTTACCTCCTCGCCATGGGTAAAGACACATACTAATCAGTGGTATCAATGGGCAGCTTACACAGCAGCAATGATGAAGAGACAGAATTGTTACCTGTGCTCCAGGGCAAGCCCCACGCAACATGTCGTTCCCATGCCTTATAACTCCTCCACTTGCACGCGGTGGCGGAGAGAGCACAGGGAACAATGCGAACGACAGTGTCCAGGTCCGGGTAGGGCTTGTTTCATGAGGGTTTGTGTTCAAACAGATTCCTGTTATCAAAACTGTATGAACAATGCACCAATGTGCCCATATTGGTGTATGCTATATCAGGCGTCCTCGCAGTTTGACCAAAACAAGATTGCCTATCATTGTAATTATAGCAGACCCTGGGCTATAAACAAAAGAAGCCAGACACCTACACTGCAACAGCTTATAATGCAGGACCATCTGCATTAAGAATGTTTCATGCGGGTGGGCACTCACCCAGTTGGCCGTTTCCGAGGCAACTGCACTCAGACATGGGATGTAACCCCAGGTTTAAGACACTTGACAGGTTCCCCTCCTCCTGAGGGTGCAATGGAGTCTCAGACTATCCCTTTAGCAGACACTTGGTGGCTGTGTGGGCAGGAAGGAGGTCTGAGATCTACTCTCCCCCTCGGGTGGGCAGGAACATGTACGCGTGTCATGCTGCTTCAGGAAGTTATAATGTCCCCTGAAGTACAGTCCAATGCTAACTTCCCCGAGCAGCGGACTCTGCTACGGCAGAAGAGAAAATATGACCCGGATCCGACAATCCGGATTGACAGTATAGGGCAGCCAAGAGGCATACCTAATGAATTCAAGGCACGAAATGAGATTGCTGCAGGCTGGGAAGCTATCATACCTGTGATAGGGGTAAGCAAAAATGTTGAATGGATAAACTATATATACTATAATCAGCAGAGATTCATCAACTACACCGATGATGCACTGGAGGCCTTAGGGCAACAGCTGGATGCAACTAGCAGGGTGGCGTGGCAAAACAGACAGGTACTGGATTGGCTTTTGGCAGAAAAAGGGGGTGTGTGTGTAATGTTTGGAGACCAATGCTGCACTTTCATACCGAACAATACTAGCCCAGAACGGTCTTTCACCAGAGCAATGAATAAGTTAAAGAATCTGCGGACGGAGGTCAAACAGAATGCAGGATTTGGACATCAGTTCTTTGATTGGTTAGAAAGTAGACTCGGAGGATGGGGAGCATGGCTGACTAAAGTAGCAATAACTGTCAGTATTGTATTGCTGAGCTGTGTGCTTGTGCTGTGCTGTTTTCTTCCTTGTCTCAAATCTCTTGTAGTGCGTGCTGCAACCAAACAGTTTCCGATGCTCGTGACGATTGCCGAAGCTAGCGTAGTGGAGACAGAAACACCGAAAATGTATCGTTACAGCCTACAACACCTGCAGGATGAACAAGAGCAGAACGACAGTGTGGGAGTAGATTGTAAGGGCTTTTGAGTCTTTTTCCCTGTCTCAGGTACAAAGGGACAGGTTTTTGGCTCAACGGCCCAGGGTAACAGGGAGAGAATACTTTGAGGTCTCGGCGCAGGAAATTTTAGTTTAACCCGGAATTTGGGAATAAGTGCTTGAGCTCATTGAGTATTTTGTGCGCAGACTCTTAGTCTTCTCTCCGTGTGAGTGTGAGACCCGGAGGGGTCTCAAAGGGGGGTTATATTGGAGTATAAAATATAATGGAGTAATAAACTTAATGCTAAAAACTATGGTGTGTTGGTATATGCTAGGGAGAGGTGGCTGGGAGCGCGCCAGCTGTGAAGTTGCTGTGTAACCAAAACTGTGTGAAATGCTAAAAGACAATGATGTGTTAATATATGCTAATCAGGTATCCAATTGAATGTAGAGACAATACGTGTTAATGAAAAGTAGCTCAGGGATATTTTGCTTTGAACTTGTCGACTGTGTAACTAAAGCAATGTAGAGACAATATGTAGGGATATTTTGCTTTGAACTTGTCGGCTGTGTAACTAAAGCAATGTAGAGACAATATGTAGGGATATTTTGCTTTGAACTTGTCGGCTGTGTAACTAAAGCAATGTAGAGACAATATGTAGGGATATTTTGCTTTGAACATGTCGGCTGTGTAACTAAAGCTATGTAGGAGACAAGTTGTCTGCTGTGTAATTAAAACTATATAGTCGACTAGAACGAATAAGTCAATAGGCAAAAATAATAGTAACTGTGATATGCACCGCTTGGATATGTTAATGCAGCTAAACCGGGTTTGCTTTAAAAAGCGGCTGGTTCCGAAAATCGGGAGGCAGTCAGCGACTAGCTCAATGACTGTCTCAACTTTGATTTGCATATTAAAGTTTAACCCTTCTTGAAGAATTTTCTGCGTCTCCTGGTCATTAGAAAAGCACGAAAAACCACGACACCACCCGACCGCGCCTGAGGCCGAGTCTCCCCCGAGTCCCCCCCCCGATCACCGGGGCCGCGCCGCCCGAGTCTCCCCCCGATCCCCGTGGCCGCGCCGCCCGGGTCTCCCCCCGATCCCCGCAGCCGCGCCGCCCGAGTCTCCCCCCGATCCCCGGGGCCGCGCCGCCCGAGTCTTCCCCCGATCCCCGCAGCCGCGCTGCCCGAGTCTCCCCCCGATCCCCGGGTCCGCGCTGACCGAGTCTCCCCCCGATCCCCGCAGCCGCGCTGCCCGAGTCTCCCCCCGATCCCCGGGTCCGCGCTGACCGAGTCTCCCCCCGATCCCCGGGGCCCGACTGCCCGAGTCTCCCCCCGATCCCCGGGGCCCGGCTGCCCGAGTATCCCCCCGATCCCCGGGGCCCGGCTGCCCGAGTATCCCCCCGATCCCCGGGGCCCGGCTGCCCGAGTCTCCCCCCGATCCCCGGGGCCCGGCTGCCCGAGTCTCCCCCCGATCCCCGGGGCCCGGCTGCCCGAGTCTCCCCCCGGTCCCCGGGGCCCCGCTGCCCAAGTCTCCCCCCGATCCCCGGGGCCCCGCTGCCTTGTAGATCAACACAGTCCAATATCACCCCATGTATATAACAGCAACGAGATAATGCTGAAGCTTTATAAGACACGAGTCAGGCCACACTTGGAGTATTGTCAACAGTGTTGGGCCCCATATCTCAGACAGGATGTGTTGTCATTGGAGAGAATCCAGAGGGGCTTCAGGGAGATGATTTCGGGAATGAAGGGGTTAAAATATGAGGAGCAGTTGGCAGCTTTGACCCTGTGCTCACTGGAACTCAGAAGAATGTGGGGGCATCTCATTGAAACGTACCGAATGTTGAAAGGACTGGATAAGGTGGATGTGGAGAAGGTATTTCCTGTGGTGGGGCACAGCCACAAAGTCCAGGGGCCACCTTTTCAAACAGAGGTAAGCAGGTTATTTTTTTATTAGCCAAGGTGTATTGGATCTGTGGAATGCTCTGCCACAGACTGCGGTGGAGGCCGAGTGTGTGGGTATATTCAAGGCAGAAGTTGATCGTTTCCTGATCAGTCAGGGTATCAAAGGATATGGCAGGAGGTCAGATATCTGGAATTGAGTGCGATCTGGAATCAGCCATGATGGAAAGGTGGCTGACTCAATGGGCTGAATGGCCTCATTCTGTTCCTATGCCTTATGGACTTATGAACACAAGCCCCCTCAATCATGATGAATTTCCTCTGCACTCTTCCAGCACAAAACATCCTTTGTACAGAATGCGAAGCGGAACTGGATGCAACTTTTCAAGAACGATGTCAAGTCAGGCAGCATCTGTTGAGGGGAATAGAGTCGATGTTTGGGACAGAACCCTTCCCTTACGGCACTAACACAGGCCCTTCGGCCCATCCATTCCACGCTGTCCTCCTGTACATTTAAACTAATCCCACGGCCTGTCTTTGTCACAGAACACAGAAATCTACAGCACATTACAGGCTCTTCAGCCCACAATGTTGTACCGACCATGTAACCTACTCTAGAGACTGCCTAGGATTTCCTGATCGTATATCCCTCTATGTTTCTAAGCTCCATGAACCTATCTAAGAATCTCTTAAAATATCCTATTGTATCCACCTCCACCATCGCTGCAGGCAGTGCATTCCATGCCCCCACGACACTCTGTGTAAGAAACTTACCCCTGACATTCCCTCAGTACCGACTTCCAAGCAGCTTAAAACTACGTCCCCTCGTGTTAGTCACTTCAAGCCTGGGAAAATGCTTCTGGTTATCCACATGGTCAAAGCCTCTCATCATCTTATTACAATTACTTACGTACAGGTTAGGAGAAATATAGCTTCAACATCACCTCACAGCTCTTGAACTCAATCCCACGGTTGATGAAGGCCATCACACCAGACGCCTTCCTGACAACACTGCCAACCTGCACAGCAGCTTTGAATGTCGTATGGACATGGACCCCAAGATCTCTCTGACCCTCCACACTGCCAAGAGTCTTACAACTAATATTATATTCTGTGTTCAGATTTGACCTGCAGAAATGAATCTCTTCATCTGTGTTGAACTCCATCTGCAACTTCCCAGTTCTGCATCCAAGGCGAGGAAATAGACTGCTCAGCCTCTGGCTAGGATCATTATGTCCTCATTCTCCACGGGAATGGTCCCGGAGGATTGGAGGGAGGCGAATGTTGTCCCCTTGTTCAAAAAGGGTAGTAGGGTTCGTCCGGATAATTATAGACCATTGAGCCTTTTATCTGTGGTGGGAAAGCTGTTGGAAAAGATTCACAAAGATAAGATCTATTGGCATTTAGATAATCATGGTCTGATCAGTGACAGTCAGCATGGCTTTCTGAAGGGCAAATCATGTCTAACAAGCCTCCTTTAAGAGGTGACCAGGCATAGAGATGAGGGTAATGCAGTGGATGTGATCTACATGGATTTTAGTAATGCATTTGATAAGGTTCCACACGGTAGGCTTATTCAGAAAGTCAGAAGGCATGGGATCCAGGGATATTTGACCAGGTGGATTCAAAATTGGCTTGCAGCTGAAAGCAGAGAGTTGTGGTGGAGGGAGTACATTTGGATTGGAGGGTTGTGACTAGTGGTGTCCCACAAGGATCAGTTCTGGGACCCCTACTTTTCGTGATTTTTATTAACGACCTGGATGTGGGGGTAGAAGGATGGGTTGGCAAGTTTGCAGAAGACACAAAGGTTGGTGGTGTTGTGGATAGTGCAGAGGATTGTCAAAGATTGCAGAGAGTGGATGCAGGAGTGGAGAGAGGATGCAGGAGTGGGCTGAAAAGTGGCAGATAGAGTTCAACCTGGAGAAGGGTGAGGTGGTACACTTTGGAAGGACAAACTCCAAGGCAGAGTACAAAGTAAATGGCAGGATACTTGGAAGTGTGGAGGAGCAGAGGGATCTGGGGCTACATGTCCACAGATCCCTGAAAGTTGCCTCACAGGTAGACAGAGTATTTAAGAAAGCTTATGGGGTGTTAGCTTTCATAAGTCGAGGTATAGAGTTTAAGAGTCGCGATGTAATGATGCAACTCTATAAAACTCTGGTTGGGCCACACTTGGAGTACTCTGTCCAGTTCTGGTCACCTCACCATAAGAAGTATGTGGAAGCATTGGAATGGGTACAGAGGAGATTTACCAGAATGCTGCCTGGTTTAGAGAGTATGGATTATGATCAGAGATTAAGGGAGCTAAGGCTTTACTCTCTGGAGAGAAGGAGGATGAGAGGAGAAATGATAAGAGATATAGTTGATATTAAGGGTAACAGATAGAGTGGACAGCCAGCGCCTCTTCCCCAGGGCACCACCGCTCAATACAAGAGGACATGGCTTTAAGGTAAGGGGAGGGAAGTTCAAGGGGGATATTAGAGGAAGATTTTATACTCAGAGAGTGGTTGGTGCGTGGAATGCACTGCCCGAGTCAGTGGTGGAGGTAGATACACTAGTGAAGTTATAGAGTCTACTAGACAGATATATGGAGGAATTTAAGCTTAGGGAGGCAGAGTTTAAGGGTCGGCACAACTTTGTGGGCCGAAGGGGCTGTACTGTGCTGTATTGTTCTATGTTCTATCTATTTCTCGCTGGAATCTCTCGTTTAATTTATATTTTTATTGAAGGCACGACACAGTACCGGAAACGTAATGCATTACATTTTCCTCCATTTTGCTTTCATACCGTACCCCTAAACAACACCACAATGTCATCAGTGGGGCCTTCTGGGAGTTGTAGTCATTGTACCTCGCTCGCTCCCTGTCGAAGCATGTTTCGTCAGCCACCACAGACGTCACCGAAACAGACCCACCGAGGCGCGAAGGGGAATCACACCCGTCCTTATGGGCGCCGAGGACGGCGACAACGACAGAAGCAACTCGCTGATCTCCGCCATGGCGATGGAGCGGAAGAGGAGCGGCTGCTCATGGGCCGATTTCCTCCAGCCTATCGTAACTCAGACTGAACAATGACCGCTGCTGTCATTGGCTGCAGTGCCTGTCGCTCAAAACGGACCGCTGCTGTCATTGGCTGCAGTGCCTATCGCTCAAAATGGAACTCGGAGGGTGATTAGTTTATGCGAACGTCAGTCAGCCTTCCGGTCTTTATGAGTTTGGATTTGGATTTATAACGGGACAGGAAGCAAATTGGGAGAAATGTGAGTTTTTATGTGGTGGTGCATCAGTCTCCGAGTTACATTATTAACAATAAAAGGGCAAAGGCCGTGGTGAGGAAGGAGGTGATTTACTGGAGGTTATATGGAGATAATATTGGAAGGGATATCAAACTTGGAATTGTTTGGGATATGATTTAGAAAATGGCGGTTTTGTGGGGATCATAATATTCCAGTGTTGATTAATGAGGGCAAAATTATTGTTACTGAAACAGGGAAGGTTGTGTTACTGGCTGGGTCATTTGCTGAGATTCATAATCAGGATAATTTAAGTGAAGAAGTTAAACAATGTAGGGATATGTTTTTCAGTGAATACCCTGATGTGCTGGAAGTCAGCTGTAGCAATGATAGTATCACTGATGGAGAGATTTCTTTGTATGAATTTAAGAGGTCTATTAATAATGTAGGTCAGGTGTTCCCAGGAAAGAGTGATATTTGAAATTGTAATTGTTTCTAATTCGCTTTTGTGAAAATATTAAATGTTTGAATTGTGCATCTACTTTCCTCATGGAAAATGGAAATAGTAGTGCCAATTCTAAAACCTGGCAGATCCCCATTTGATCCTTCTAGTTAAGGGCCTATATTGTGAATGTCTCATTTATGTAAACTTATGGAATGTAAGGTAATTAAGCGCTTGAGTTATATTTTGGAAAGAGTGGTGATAAAGTGTTTTATTAGAGTGGATTTTGGAAGGGTGAAATGACATTAGATTCAGTTTTAGGTTTGGAAGATGATATTCGGACAGCACAATTAATTAAAGATGTTGTAATAGCAGTATTTCTTGATACTGAAAAGGGAAATGATATGGAAGAAAGGACTTTTGATTAAATTAGGAGTGAGGGGGACATTGTATAATTTTTCTGAGTTTTTTTTGGATGGACTGTCCAAATACCGGTCGGCATGTTATGTTTGTGTTTCTATGAGATAGAGAATGGGATCCCGCAAGGCAGTATTTGTAGCCCTTCATTATTTAATATTATGATTAATCATATTTTCTCTGAGATGGGAAAATGGGATACCCTGGGTAAATCACAATATACAGATGATGTAGCTTTATAGATTAGAGGTATTAATTGCAATTTACAATTAATAGGTCAAACAGTGGGCAGATTGATGAGGATTTTAAGCTTTCAGTCGTTAAAACACATTACGTGGTTTACAAACAGCATTAATAAACTTGCACTTGATTTAAAATTATGTCATTAATTTCTTGAGGAAGTGTCAGTGGTAAGATTTCTCAGTATGTGGATGGATAATAAGCTGACGTGGAAGCACCTATCAGTAAAATAATTGATAAATGTAAAGGAGCTTTAAATCTCCTCAAACATCTGTGTGGGTATTCTTGGGTGCACATGAAAATTTTTGTTGACCAATTATATTTGTTTAATTTTATCTGTTCTTGATTATGTCTGTGTGGCTAATGGATCAGCTTCATCTTCAAATTAAAAATGTTTGTATGTGATACAATTACAGACTTTAAGATTGTGTTCTGGTGCAGTAATGTCGTCTCCTGTTTTGGATAAACTGATTGCAATGGGACAATTGCCCTCAAAGTAACAGAGGTTCAAGTTCATGTTAACATACTGGATTAATTTGCGGGGGCAAGGAAATGATCATCCTGTTAAAGGTGTGCTGGAGGATGGTTGGGGACATCACAAGAAGAGTGTTTTTTTGTTTTGGGTGGCTGGGTTCTTACCACGCTGGGAATATGGGTGTATTTGATGATACAATATGTCCCACTGTAACTTTCTCTGTAACCCCACCTTGTTTTTTCCAATGACTTCAGTTGATTTTATGTTACACGATCTGATTCGGTTCTGCCTGAGAGTCTGTTGGTTCATCAGTATATTAATGAAAGTTATTATCATACAGTAACCATTTTTACAGATGAATCAAAAGATAAGTTTACTGGGGATGTTGGTGTGGCTGTTTTTGTGTGCCTGAATTGCAGGTAATGATAAAGAAATGACATAGCCATTTATCAGCATAGGAAGCAGAATTCTTTCCCAACAGTTTGGGCTTACAGTGGGTGGAGGAAATTGGTCCTTATAATTTGTTCAGAATACATTTCGGTTTTGATGAGTCTTAAACAGGTCATTCTGTCAGTAGGTCAGATTGATTGTTGGAAACTTGTCAAACGGTATTTCATATATAAAGTTTGATTTCAATGTCTGCACATTATGGGCCCTGCACATTACACTGTTGAGGGACATGATGGGGTTGACTGTTTAGCAACAAAAGCTGTTAAATGTTAAGCTGTGCATATAGACCTTCCACTTAGCAAATTAGAAGCTAAAGGGTTGGTAGTGTTAAGAATTAGGGGCTTATGACAAGACGTAGGATAATGGACGTAAGGACAGACACCTTTACAGAATACATAAACCTGTTGGGTTTATAGAAGAAGGGCTTAAAACAAGGGAAGTCATGGTATTGACATGACATAGTAATGTCCACACTATGCTTAATTATGCCTTGTATCTAATTGGAAAAATTCATTCTGTGTCGTGTACATTTTGTCATTATGAAACTGTCGAAGCACATACTATTTCAATGTGATGTGTACAAGGCTGAAGAAAAATCAAATGCAGTCTTCAGTACAATCTTTGCGAGGGTAGATAGTTTCCAGATAAAAACTATTAAATTATGGGACTGACTTTGAATTAATTCACAGTTTGAGCTGGAAAAGGCATGTAATAATTGTGTTAAACCTAAGGAAATGGCATATAAGTAGCAAAGGTGAGTGGGATGTTGGATTATTGGGATGCTCTTAAAATCCAACAAAAGGCAACGAAAAATGCCATAAGAATGGTCAAGACGAAATATGAGGGCAAACTGGCCAATAATATAAATCAGGATTCTAAAAGTTTAGTTTTCAGTTACATGAAGAATGAAAGAGGGATGAGAGTTGATGCTGGACTACTGGAAAATAGATAGATAGATAGATAGATAGATAGATAGATAGATAGATAGATAGATAGATAGATAGATAGATAGATAGATAGATAGATAGATAGATAGATACTTTATTCATCCCCATGGGGAAATTCAACCTTTTTTCCAATGTCCCATACACTTGTTGTAGCAAAAACTAATTACATACAATACTTAACTCAGTAAGAATATGATATGCATCTAAATCACTAACTCAAAAAGCATTAATAATAGCTTTAAAAAAGTTCTTAAGTCCTGGCAGTAATGGGGGACAAAGAAATGGCAGATGAACTTAATGAACAATCTTCACTGTCTTTTCCGGTCAGCACCGCCCCCCTTGTCCCATTTAACCTGTGTCTTTACGGGTGGACTTTAGGACCCGGGGGAGCTCAGGACCCGTCGCCCGCAACTGCTGCTGAATCCCCAGTGTTTCTGTTCGGTTGACGGATACGGTGAACGAGTTAAAATTAATCGATCGATAATTCTCATCTCGTATTTATTTCACTCCATAGAACCATAGAACACTACAGCACAGAAAACAGGCCATTTGGCGCTTCTAGTCTGTGCGGAAACTTTATTCCGCTCGTCCTATTGACCTGCACCCAGTCCGTAACCCTCCACACCTCTCCCATCCATGTATCGATCCAATTTATTCTTAAAACGTAAGAGTGAGCCCGCATTTACCATGTCAGATGGCAGCTCGTTCCACAATCCCACCACTCTCTGAGTGAAGAAGTTCCTCCTCATGTTCCCCCTAAACCTTTCCCCTTTCACCCTAAAACCATGTGCTCTCGTATTTATCGTTCCTAATCTAAATGGAAAGAGCCTACTCACATTTACTGTCTATATCCCCCATAATTTTGTAAACTTCTATCAAATCTCCCCTCATTCTTCTACGCTTCAAGGAATAAAGTCCTAACCTGTTCAATCTTTCCCTGTAACTCAACACCTGAAGACCTGGCAACATCCGAGTAAATCTCTGCACTCTTTCAATCTCTCCAACCTCTTCATGGATACCTCATGTCTGAACTTTCTGAACTAACTTCCCATGTGGGACCTTGTCAAAGGCCTTATTAAAGTTCATGTGGACAACATCCACAGCCTTTACTTCACCTACTTTGCTGGTAACCTCCTCGGAAAACTCTACAACATTCATTAAACACGATCTACCATGCACAAAGCCATACTGACTATCCTTAATCAGCCCTCGGCTGTCCAAATACTTGTAAATCTGATCTCTCTGAACATCTTACAATAATTTACCTGCTACTGATGTCAGGCTCACTGGCCTGTAATTACCTGGTTTACTATTGGAGCCTTTTTTAAACAACGGAATAACAAGAGCTACCCTCCAATCCTCCGGCACTGCACCCGCGGCTGAGGACATTTTAAATATTTCTGTCAGGGCCCCTTCAATTTCTACTCTAGACTCTCTCAAGGTCCGAAGAAATTTCAAGTCAGGCCCTGGGGATTTATCTACCTTTATGCGCTGTAAGGCAGCATGCACCTCCTCCTCTTTAATCTACAAATGTTCCATGACACTACTGCTTGTTTCCCTTCCTTCCATATACACTATGCCAGTTTCCTGAGTAAATACCGATGCAAAAAAACTGTTTAAGATCTCCCCCATCTCCTGAGGCTCCACACATAGACGACCACTCTGATCTTCTAGAGGACCAATTTTGTCCCTTACTATCCTTTTACTCTTAATACACTTGTAGGAACCCTTCAGGTTTTCCTTCACATTATCTGCCAAAGCCAGCTGTTTTTTCTTCCTGATTTCCTTCTTTAGTATTTTCTTACGTTTTCTATACTCTTTAAGTAACTCATTTGCTCTTTGTTGCCTCTACCTGCTCTTTTTCTTAAGCAGATCGCCAATATCCGTTGAAAACCAAGGTTCCCTATGCCTGTTAACTTTGTCTTTAATCCTGGCAGGAAAATGCAAACTCTGAACCCTCAAAATGTCACATTTGGAGGCCTTCCACTTACTGAACACATCCTTGTTAGGAAAAAAAAAACTTATCCCAATCCACTCTTCCTAGATCCTTTTTCATTTCCACAAAATTAGCCCTTCTGCTATTTAGAACCTCAACTCGAGGACCAGACCTATCCTTATCCATAATTAACTTGAAACTGATGACATTATGGTCACTGGACCCAAAATGTTCGCCTACACACACTTCTGTCACCTGACTGTCTGGTTTCCTAATAGGAGATCAAGTATTGCATCCTCTCTCGTAGGTACCTCTATATATTGATTTAGAAAACTTTCCTGAAAACATTTCACAAACTCCAAACCATCTATCCCTATTACAGTTTGGGAGTCCCAGTCAATATGTGGAAAGTTAAAATCCCCGACTATTACAACTTCCTGTTTCTTACATCGGTCTACTATCTTTATACAGATTCGCTCCTCCAATTCTCTCTGACTATTGGGCGGTCTATAATACACCCCTACTAGTGTGGTCACACCTTTCCCGTTCCTCAGCTCCATCCATATGACCTCTGTAGACAAGCCCTCCAGTCTGTCTTGTCTACGCACAGCTGTGATATTTTCCCTGACTAGTAATGCTACTCCTCCCCCTTTCATCCCTCCCCCTCTATCACGTCTGAAACAATGAATATTTCTATCATGTATAAACCTTAGGTGAGAGGTTATCTTTTTGTATTAATGTAATTAAAATAAATTATAAATTCTACCAATGGAACCTCTTACTAAAGGATTCATATTCAAAATAGTATCCAACAAATCAGATTCTTGTATATATGGAAACTTAGATAATTATTTTTGTAAAAAATATCTAACCTGAATATATTGCAGTAAGTGTGTATGAGAGAGAGAATATTTGCTAATTAACTCTTCAAAAGTCATCAATCGACCATCACAAAATAAATGAAAATAAAAATAAATAAATGCAAAAATACAGATCCCCTTAATCACTAAAAATTAAACAACATTGGGAGAGAGAACTTAATATGACCTTTGTTAATGAAGATGGTCAATTCTTCTTTGATATATGCCAATAAGTGTTTAATTCAATTTAAAATTGTTCACTGTTACTGTTTAGCAAAAGAGAGAGTATCCAAAATTTCTTCTAACATAGACAATTATTGCGATAGGTATAAAACTGAATTAGCCAATTTTTCTCATATGTTCTGGTGATGTTCTTCATCAAAATCTTTTTGGAAATCTTTATTTTTTACAATTTCTAAAGCTCAGAAAATTAATTTACAACCTAATGTACAAACCTTTGATTTCTGTCTATACATGCAGTCCTCGTATGACCTTTATCCTCCTCCACCTCACTATCTGCTCTAACACTCTGGTTCCCCTCCCTCTGAAAATCTAGTTTAACACCCCCCCCCCCCCAAGCAGCACTGGCAAATCTACCAGCAAGGATGTTAGTCCCCCTCCAGTTCAGGGGCAAACCGTCCCGTCGGAACAGGCCCCACCTTTCCGGGAACAAAGCCCAATTGTCCAGAAACATGAAGCCCTCCCTCCTGCACCATCTCCTTAGCCACGTATTTAGCTGCACTCTCCGCACATTTATATTTAAAGGGACTTTACTCCTGACGCCGGTCCCGGGACCCGACCCGTTTACAGACCCGGCGCGGAACCGGAGCAGATTCTCAGCCACTGGTTTTCATCCCAGGTCGCGAAGAAAGGATAAAGTTTCCCCTTGAATTTATTCCCAGTGAAGGTGTGGAGATGGGACTTGGTCTCCCGCGTTGTAAAATGAAACTGTCCCGGACTCGTAACTGAGATAAACTCCCACCCTCCCGGGGATGGGGACCAGCAGCGAGAAGGGACTCGGGGGGGGTGGGACGAAGGATTATGTCACGATCCCGATGGAACACGTTATAATACCGCTCGATGACCCAGAATCCGGTCTCCGGTCTCAGTCTGACCGATCTCATCCTCGCCACAGACTCTGCGGCGACTCCCAGACACCAGAACTGATTCCCCGTCACCTCCACCTCCCAGTAATGTCTCCCCGATGTGAATCCCTCCGACCCCAGCACACATTGCCAGTGTGTGAATCTCTTCCAGGTGATAGGGAGATTCCTCCGGGTCCGGCTCCGTCTCACACTCTTACGATCCTCAGACACCTCGAGATCCGGATTCGCCGTTTCCACATCCAGTGTGACAGAGACTGGGGGGAGAAGCAGAGAATTAGAGAGTCCCCGGGGATCGGGGTGGGAGAAGCAGAGAATTAGTGAGTCCCCGGGGATCGGGGGGAGACTCGGGCAGCGCAGCCCCGGGGATCGGGGGGAGACTCGGGCAGCGCGGACACGGGTATCGTGGGGAGACTCGGGCAGCGCGGCCCCGGGGATCGGGGGGAGACTCGGGCGGCGCGGCCCCGGGGATCGCGGGGAGACTCGGGCAGCGCGGCCCCGGGGATCGGGGGGAGACGGGCAGCGCGGCCCCGGGGATCGGGGGAGACGGGCAGCGCGGCCCCGCGGATGGGGGGGGGGAGACGGGCGACGCGGCCCGGGGGATCGGGGGGAGACTCGGGCAGCGCGGCCCCGGGGATCGGGGGGAGACTCGGGCAGCGCGGCCCCGGGGATCGTGGGGAGACTCGGACCGCGCGGCCCCGGGGATCCGGGGGAGACTCGGGCGGCGCGGCCCCGGGGATCGGGGGGAGACTCGGGCAGCGCGGCCCCGGGGATCGGGGGGAAACTCGGGGAGCTGGGCCCCGGGGTTCGGGGGGAGACTCGGCAGCGCGGCCCCGGGTATCGGGGGGGGGGGGGGAGACTCGGGCAGCGCGGCGCCGGGGATCGGGGGGAGACTCGGGGAGCCCGGCCCCGGGGATCGGGGGGAGACTCGGGCGACGCGGCCCCGGGGATCGCGGGGAGACTCGGGCAGCGCGGCCCCGGGGATCGGGGGAGACGGGCAGCGCGGCCCCGCGGATGGGGGGGGGAGACGGGCGACGCGGCCCGGGGGATCGGGGGGAGACTCGGGCAGCGCGGCCCCGGGGATCGGGGGGGAGACTTGGGCAGCGCGGCCCGGGGATCGTGGGGAGACTCGGACCGCGCGGCCCCGGGGATCCGGGGGAGACTCGGGCGGCGCGGCCCCGGGGATCGGGGGGAGACTCGGGCAGCGCGGCCCCGGGGATCGCGGGGAGACTCGGGCAGCGCGGCCCCGGGGATCGGGGGGAGACGGGCAGCGCGGCCCCGGGGATCGGGGGAGACGGGCAGCGCGGCCCCGCGGATGGGGGGGGGAGACGGGCGACGCGGCCCGGGGGATCGGGGGGAGACTCGGGCAGCGCGGCCCGGGGATCGGGGGGAGACTCGGGCAGCGCGGCCCCGGGGATCGGGTAAAGACTCGGGCAGCGCGGCCCCGGGGATCGGGGGGAGACGGGCAGCGCGGCCCCGGGGATCGGGGGAGACGGGCAGCGCGGCCCCGCGGATGGGGGGGGAGACGGGCGACGCGGCCCGGGGGATCGGGGGGAGACTCGGGCAGCGCGGCCCCGGGGATCGGGGGGAGACTTGGGCAGCGCGGCCCGGGGATCGTGGGGAGACTCGGACCGCGCGGCCCCTGGGATCCGGGGGAGACTCGGGCGGCGCGGCCCCGGGGATCGGGGGGGAGACTCGGGCGGCGCGGCCCCTGGGATCGCGGGGAGACTCGGGCAGCGCGGCCCCGGGGATCGGGGGGAGACGGGCAGCGCGGCCCCGGGGATCGGGGGAGACGGGCAGCGCGGCCCCGCGGATGGGGGGGGGAGACGGGCGACGCGGCCCGGGGGATCGGGGGGAGACTCGGGCAGCGCGGCCCCGGGGATCGGGGGGAGACTCGGGCAGCGCGGCCCCGGGGATCGTGGGGAGACTCGGACCGCGCGGCCCCGGGGATCCGGGGGAGACTCGGGCGGCGCGGCCCCGGGGATCGGGGGGAGACTCGGGCAGCGCGGCCCCGGGGATCGGGGGGAAACTCGGGGAGCTGGGCCCCGGGGTTCGGGGGGAGACTCGGCAGCGCGGCCCCGGGTATCGGGGGGGGGGGGAGACTCGGGCAGCGCGGCGCCGGGGATCGGGGGGAGACTCGGGGAGCCCCGCCCCGGGGATCGGGGGGAGACTCGGGCGACGCGGCCCCGGGGATCGCGGGGAGACTCGGGCAGCGCGGCCCCGGGGATCGGCGGGAGACGGGCAGCGCGGCCCCGGGGATCGGGGGAGACGGGCAGCGCGGCCCCGCGGATGGGGGGGGGGGAGACGGGCGACGCGGCCCGGGGGATCGGGGGGAGACTCGGGCAGCGCGGCCCCGGGGATCGGGGGGAGACTTGGGCAGCGCGGCCCGGGGATCGTGGGGAGACTCGGACCGCGCGGCCCCCGGGGATCCGGGGGAGACTCGGGCGGCGCGGCCCCGGGGATCGGGGGGAGACTCGGGCAGCGCGGCCCCGGGGATCGGGGGGAAACTCGGGGAGCTGGGCCCCGGGGTTCGGGGGGGAGACTCGGCAGCGCGGCCCCGGGTATCGGGGGGGGGGGGGAGACTCGGGCAGCGCGGCGCCGGGGATCGGGGGGAGACTCGGGGAGCCCGGCCCCGGGGATCGGGGGGAGACTCGGGCGACGCGGCCCCGGGGATCGGGGGAGACTCGGGCAGCGCGGTCCCGGGGATCGGGGGGAGACTAGGGCAGCGCGGACCCGGGGATCGGGGGGAGACGGGCGGCGCGGCCACGTGGATCGGGGGGAGACGGGCAGCGCTGTCCCGGGGATTGGGGGGAGACTCGGCCGGCGCGGCCACGGGGATCGGGGGAGACAAGGACAGCGCGGCCCCGGGGATCGAGGGGAAACTCGAACTGCCCGGCCCCTGGGATCGGGGGGCGGGGGGAGACTCGGGCAGCGCGGCCCCGGGGGATCGGGGTGGGGGGAGACTCGGACAGCGCGGCCCCCGTGATCGGGGTGAGACTCGGGCAGCGCGGCCCCGGGTATTGGGGAGGGGGGGGAGACTCGGGCAGCGCGGCCCCTGGGATGGGTGGAGACTCGGGCAGCGCGGCACCTGGGATGGGGGGAGACTCGGGCAGCGCGGCCCCGGGGATCGTTGGGAGACTCGGGCGGCGGGGCGCCGGGGATCGTGGGGAGACTCGGGCGGCGGGGCGCCGGGGATCGGGGGGAGACTCGGGCAGCGCGGCCCCGGGGACTGGGGGGAGATTCGGGCGGCGCGGCCCCGGGGAACGGGGGGAGAATCGGGCGGCGGGGGCGCCGGGGATCGTGGGGAGACTCGGGCAGCGCGGCCCCGGGGACTGGGGGGAGAATCGGGCGGCGCGGCCCCGGGGATCGGACGGGAGGCTCAGGCGTGGTCGGGTGGCCGACACGAACCTTTGTCCCGACAACTGGACAACTAATGTCTCCCCAAGAATTTTGTGTTTGCATGAGATCTCCTCTCATTCTTCGAAACTGGGAACAGGGAACATAGAGCAGTACAGCACAGGAACAGGCCCTTCATTCAATGTTCACATTCATTTGTGAGTGTGAAGTGGGGCAGTGTGATGGTTTGAGACAGTAAAGGAGGTGATAATGGGAACCAGTAAGGGAGAGATGAATGGCAGATTGAACCAGGAGGGGGAGTGGTGGAAAGCCTGTGGGTGAACTGTGTGTGTAGACGTAATGAGAAGTGGAGGGGGCAAAGATGGCAGATGAGGATGACGTTGTCCCCTTTCCCACAACCCCATCCCCCGCAGCCCCTCATTAGGACAGGGGATGAATTTGCAGGAACCCTTAAGCAACACAGGTCCTGATGAAGTGTTTCAGTCTGAACCGTGGACTGTTTACTCTTTCCTATAGAAACTTCCCGGCCTGCTGTTCCCCCAACAATTTTTTTTAAATTGAATTTTCAAATAGGTTACAGAAAGAAAATAAAACCCTTCCCCCTCCCCCCAACATCCCGATAGAAAAAAAAGAAAAAAGAAATAAAGAAAGAAAGAATGCCTGGGTATAGGAAGATCCCCACATGCTCCATGGAGTTCATAATAGCTTTAATATGTATATTTATTTCCTTCCCCAGATAACCAGTAATTTTATCTTCGGAGCACTTATATATTTAATACTATTTTTTGTAAATAACGGTGCCAAATTTTCAGAAGTATTTGATATTTATCTCTTAAAAAATGTCATTCTTCCGACCATCTATACTTAAGTATGAACCCGATTTCCAAGTAACTGCAATAGCCTTTTTGGCTACTACAAATGCAATTTTTATGATTTTTTTTCTGATGTTTATTCAATTTGGATTTGAAAATATACTCAATTATTTGGCCTCCACAGCTGCCTGTGGCAGATTCACTATCCTGTGGATAAAGGAATTCCTCCTCATCTCTGTCCTGAATGGACATCCCTGTAGTCGGAGGCTGTGCTTACCGTTCTCGACCCACCCACATCCTCCCAACATCAACTCTCTCCAGACAGGTGTCAGAGAGATCTGGCGAGACCCTTCATCAGGACCTGTGCAGCTTGGAATACCAGCATCTGCAGATTTTCTCCTGCTTGATTTTTAAAGCAGTAGATAATAAGTAAACTTCTTGATCAGTTGGATCTCAAAAGTTATGGGGAGGAGGCGGATGAATAGGGTTGAGAGGGATAATAAATCAGCCATTCTTCTAAACTCCCGTGAGTACAGGCCATTAACCATCAAACACTCCTCATATGTTAACTCTTCATTCCCGGAATTATTCTTGTGAATCTTCTGGTCCCCTCCAATGCCAGCCAATGTTTTCCGACAGAAGGGACCAAAACTGCTCACAATACTCCATGTGGTCTGACCGATGCCTTATAAAAGCTCAGAATTACATCCTTGCTCTTGTACTCTAATCCTCCCGAAATGAAAGCAAACATTGAGTTTGCCAATCTTACCACTGACACGAACTGCAAGTTAACCTTCAGGGAATCCTGCACAAGGACAACCCATGTCCCTTTGCACCTCTGATTATTGAATTTCGCCCTGTTTACAGAATTGTCTATGTCTTTATTCCTTCGACCAAAGTCATACCTGCCTAAGTTTCTACCTGCCAAACTCTACCTGTGCTACAAGATCCTTATTCCGGATACTGGTGCATTTAAATAAGACCATAAGACAAAGCAGCAGAAGCCGTCCGTTCGGCCCTTCGAATCTGCTCCGCCATTTCATCATGATCTGATCCATTCTCCCATTTATTCCCACTCCCCCACCTTCTCACCATGACCTTTGAAGCCCTGGCTACTCACATACCTATCAATCTCTGTCTTAAATGCACCCAATGACCTGGCCTCCCCTGCTGCAAGAAATTCACAGATTCCCCACCCTCTGGCTAAAAAAATTTCTTCACATCTCCGTTCTGAATGGTCGCCCTTCAATCCTTAAGTCATGCTCTCTCGTACTAGACTCCCCCACCATGGGAAACAACTTTGCCACATCCACTCTGTCCATGCCTTTTAACATTCGAAATGTTTCTGTGAGCTCCGCTTCATTCTTCTAAACTCCACAGAGAACAGTCCAAGAGCGATCAAATGTTCCTCACATGTTAACCCTCTCATTCCCGGAATCATTCTAGTCAATCTTCTCTGAACCCTCTCCACTGTCAGAACATCCTTTCTTAAATAAGGAGCCCAAAACTGCACACAGTGTTCCAAGTGGGGTCTTACCAGTTCCTTATACAGCCTCAACATCACATCCCTGCTCCTAAATTCTGTTCCTCTAGAAATGAATGCCAACATTGCATTCGCCTTCTTCACCACCGACTCAACCTGGAGGTTAACCTTAAGGGTATCCTGCACGGGCACTCCCAAGTCCCATTGCATTTCAGACCTTTGAATTCTCTCTCTATTTACATGATAGTCTGCCCATTTATTTATTCTACCAAAGTTCATGACCATACACTTTTCAACATTGTATTTCATTTGCCACTTCTTTGGCCATTCTTCCAATCTATCCAAGTCTCTCTGCAGACTCTCTGTTTCCTCAGCACTACCAGCCCCTCCACCTATCTTTGTATCATCAGCAAACTTAGCCAGAAAGCTATCTATTCTATAATCCATATCGTTGATATACAACGTAAAAAGAAGCGGCCCCAACACGGACCCCTGTGGAGCACCACTGGTAACTGGGAGCCAACCAGAATGGGATCCCTTTATTCCCACTCTCTGTTTCCTGCCAATCGGCCAACGCTCTATCCACATATGTAACTTTCCCATAATTCCATGTGCTCTTATCTTGTTTAGCGGCCTCATGTGCGGCACCTTGTCAAAGGCCTTCTGAGAATCCAAATACACAACATCCACTGCATCTCCCTTGTCTAGCCTACTTGTAATCTCCTCAAAAAATTACAATGGGTTTGTCAGGCAGGATTTTCCTTTAAGGAAACCATGCTGAGTTTGGCCTATCTTGTCGTATGCCTCCAGGTACTCCGTAACCTCATCCTTGACAATTGACTACAGAAACTTCCCAACCACCGATGTCAAGCTAACAGGTCTATAATTTACTTTCTGCTTCCTTGCCCCTTTCTTAAATACCAGAGTGGCATTTGCTATCTTCCACTCCTCCGGAACCATGCCAGAGTCTATTGACTTTTGAACGATCATTGCTACTGCCTCTGTGATCTCCGCAGCTACCTCTTTCAAAACACGAGGGTGCATTCCATCTGTTCCTGGAGATTTATCTACCCTTAGACTATTCAGCTTCCTGAGTACTTTCTCTGTCGTAATTGTGACTGCGCACACTTCTCTTCCCTGACACCCTTGAGTGTCCGGTATACTGCTGATATCTTCCTCAGTGAGGACTGATGCAAATACTCGTTCAGTTCCTCAGCAATCTCCTTATCTCCCATTACAATTTCTCCAGCATCATTTTCTATCTGTCCTATAACCACTCTCACCCTTTTATTTTTTCTTTATATACTTGAAAAAGCTTTATCTTCTTTGATATTATTTGCTAGCTTCCTGTTATAGTTCATCTTTTCCCTCTTAATGACCTTCTTAGTTTCTTTTTGTAAGCTTTTTAAAACTTCTCAATCCTCTGTCTTCCCTCTAATTTTTGCTTCCTTGAATGCCCTCTCCTTTGCTTTTACTTTGGCTTTGACTTCTCTTGTCAACCACGGTCGCATCCTTTTTCCTTTTGAAAATTTCTTCTTCTTTGGAATATATCTGTCTTGCAACTTCTTCACTTCTCGCATAAACTCCAGCCACTGCTGCTCTGCTGTCCTCCCGCTAGTGTCCCTTTCCAGGCAAATTTGGCCAGTTCCTCTCTCGTGCCACTGTAATTTCCTTTACTCCACTGAAATACCGACACATCGGATTTCGGCTTCTCCTTCTCAAATTTCACAGTGAACTCAATCATGTTACGATCACTGTCTCCTAACGGTTCCTTCACCTCAATCTCTCTAATCACCTCTGGGTCATTACACAATATCCAATCCAGTACCTCTGATCCCCTAGTGGGCTCAACAACAAGCTGTTCTGAAAAGCCATCTCGTAGACATTCTACAGATTCTCTCTCTTGAGATCCAGTGTCGACCTGATTTTCCCAATCCACTCGCATGTTAAAATCCCCCACAATTATCATAACACTGCCCTTCTGGCAAACCTTTTCTATTTCCTGTTGTAATTTGTAGTCCACCTCACTGCAGCTGTTAGGAGGCCTGTAGATAACTGCCATCAGGGTCCTTTTACCCCTGCAATTTCTTAGCTCAACCCATAAAGATTCTTCCGATCCTATCTCACCTCTTTCTAATGATTTAATATCATTTCTTACCAATAAAGCCACGCCATCCCCTCTGCCTACCTGCCTATCCTTCCAATACACCGTGTATCCTTGGACGTTCAGCTCTCAGAGACATGCATCCTTTAGCCACGTCTCAGTGATGGCCACAAAATTATACCTGCCAATCTGTAGCTGTACGACAAGATCATCCACCTTATTCCTTATGCTGTGTGTATTTAAGTATAACACCTTAATTCCAGTATTTGATACTTTTTGATTTGATTGCACTGCAACTCATCCCAGTGGCTGCAAATTTGCCCCATCACCTGCCTGTCTTTCCTGACATCTTTACTGCTCAGTATCTTAGATTTATTTCTGTTTTACCCTCCTCTACTCTATCATTCCGGTTTCCCATCCCCCTGCCAAATTAGTTTAAACCCTCCCTAACAGCTCTATTAAACATTCCCGCTATGGTTCAGGTGAAACCCGTCCTTTTTGAACAGGTAATACTTCTCCCGAAGAGATCCCAATGATCCAAGAATCTGAAGCCCTGCCCCCTGCACCAGTCTCTCAGCCACGCATTCATCAGCCTGATCCTACTATTCTTGCCCTCGCTAGCACGTGGCACAGGTAGCAATCCTGAGATTACTACCGTGGAGGTCCTGCTTCTCAGCTTCATTCCTAACTCCCGGAAATCTCTCTTCAGGAGCTCCTCCCTTTCCTCTCTATGTCATTGGTACCCAGCATGTACCAAGACAGCTGGCTGCTCGCCCTCTCCCTTCAGAATATTCTGGACCCGATCCGAGACATCCCGTACCCTGGCACCCGGGAGGCAGCACACCATGCGGGTATCTCTACCAGGCTCACAGAATCTCCTGTCTGTTCCCCTGACTATGGAATCCCCTATGACTACCGCATTCCTCTTCTCCCTCCTTCCCTCCTGCACAACAGCGCCAGGCTCAGTGCCAGAGATCCGGTCACCGTGGCCGTCCCCTGTCAGGTCATCTCCCTCAACAGCATCCAAAACGATATACTTGTTGCTGAGGGGGGCAGCCACAGGGGTGCTCTCAACTATCCGGGCATTTCCTGGCACTACCCTTCCCTCTCCTGAGATTCACCCAGTTTTCTGACCCCTGTAGCCTAGGGATGACTACCTCCCTGTAGCTCCTGTCTATCACCTCTTCATTTTCTCTAATAAGCAGTAGGTCATCAAGCTGCAGCTCCAGATCCCTAACACGGTCTCCGAGGAGCTGAATCTCGGTTCACCTGGTGCAGATGTGGCTATCAGGGAGGCTGGAGGTCTCCCAGGATTCCCACATCTGACACCCTGAACAAAGCACTAACCCTGCAGACATGCTACCTAATTCTACAGGAATGAAACAAAGAAACTACTCACCCACTTTCTTCACCAAACACACGAACTTTTTAAACCGTTAGCTAATGTTCCCTGCTGTTCCCCCGTCCGTCCGGGCCGATTTGCCAAGGGGAAAAAAAGAGTCGGTGCCTCGCTCTCGTCTCTTCCCGTTACCGCCTAAGCCCGTTGAGCCAAAGCCCTACACTCTGCTGCCACCCACTCCGCTGCCCGCTGTATAGGGTGGTCATCTTTTTAAACTCTCTGCGCTGTCCTGCGCAGTCTCGCCGTTCTTGTTCGCAAAGTTTTTTTTTAAACTGCCTTCCTTCAGAATTTAGCTCCCACGCCGCCCTTCTTGTCCCAATCTAAAAAAACACCTTCAGTCCTGTATTCATCGGCCTATTCCACACTGTCCACATGAAATTCAGCAAGGCCTTTGATGTCGATGATAGACCACACTTGGAGCATTGTCTGCATTTCCGGTTCCCGAATATGGGGAGGATGTCATTACACTGGACAGGAGGCTTCAGGAGGATGTTATCTGGACTGGGGGCGTGGGTTAAAAGCAGAGAGTGGATAAGCTTGGGCTATTCAGCTGTAGTGTCGGATGTTCAGGTATGACCCCTTATCAAGGTAAATAATTCATAAGGAGCTTAAATAACATTTCTTTTTACAAGAAATGGGAGTACAGAACCAGAGGCCTCAGATTGAAAGTGAGACGGGAAATTTTTATGAGTGGTCTATCGGGTAACATTCTCACAGAGAGGGAGGTTGGTAAATGGAATTTGCCCTCAGATGCTGTGGAAACAGGTAAAAATAAAATATTTTAAAATAAATTTGGGCAGGTACACAGATGGGAAATGGTTAGAGGGATGGGAGGTGGCAAACACACACAAATGGGCCATGCTCAAGAAGACATCTTAGTCTTGCAGATTGATGAAGTGGGCCGTGGGTTCAAGATCCGTCAAACCCTCCCAGATCATCCTCCCGAGGAATCTCACCCCGGAGTCTGTCTGTGAAGTGTTGATGTGACGTCACGTCAGAGGGCAGCTCAGTGCCACAGAACAGACAGACTGGGTAAGGACGGCAGATTTCAATCCTAAATGGGAATTTGTTCCTACTTCTGTGGCCGTGTGTCACACTCTGATAGTATATCCGTGTGTGTGTGTGTGTGTGTGTGTGTGTGTGTGTGTGTGTGTGTGTGTGTGTGTGTGTGTGTGTGTGTGTGTGTGTGTGTGTGTGTGTGTGTGTGTATGTGTGTGTGTGTGTGTGTGTGTGTGTTGTTTGTGATAAATATCTGTGTGTGTGTGTGTGTGTGTGTGTGTTGATTGTGATAAATATCCGTGTGGTGTGTATACACATTGAAGGAGAGTGTGCACATTGAAGAATTTGTATGTTACAGTGTGTCATCACATGTCTGGTGTGTGTTAACAATGTGTCACACGTGATTGAGTTGTTTAAATGAATAAATGACTGTCTCTGAAGAGATTGGTTACCAGGTTACTGAGGGAATTAACAACGTACATTGCTGAGGCTGTGACTACAATCTGCCAATCCTTCCTGTGTATGTGTGTGAGGGAGCTTTGCCAGGCCGGTTATGCTGTGTGTGCTTCTCCCGAGATGAAATCTTGACCCACGTCAATGCTTGTTGGTGTGTCCGAGCTCATTCTCACAAAGCTTCAATGTAGTGGTCTGATCACCATAAGACACAGGAGCAGAATTAGGCCATTTGCCTATCGAGTCTGCTCCGCCATTCAATCATGGCTGATCCCTTTTTTTCCCTCCTCAGCCCCACTCCCTGGCCTTCTCCCCGTAACCTTTGATGCTGTGTCCAATCTAGAACCTATCAAGCTCTGCCTTAAATACACACAACAAGTTCCACAAATTCACCAGCTGCTGGCTCAAGTTTCTCCGCATCTGTGAGTACAGACACAGAGCTTTCAAACGTTCCTTGTATGATAACCCTTTCATTCCTGGAATCATCTTTATGAAATGAATCCGTTGCAATGCCAGCACATCTTTTCTTAGATGAGGAGCCCAAAACCTTTGATGCTGTTAAATCTGGAATCTATCAAGCTCTGCCTGAAATACATCCAACACGTTCCACAAATTCACCAGCCGCTGGCTCAAATTTCTCCGCATGTTTTAAATAGACGCCCCTCTATCTTGAGGCTGTGCCCTCTTGTCCTAAACTCCACCGCCATGGGAAAGATCCTTTCCACATCTACTCTGTCTAGAACTTTCAACATTCGAAAGGTTTCAATGAGATCCCCCCTCATCTTTCTAAATTCCAGTGAGTACAGACACAGAGCTATCAAATGTTCCTCGTATGATAACCCTTTCATTCCTGGAATCATCCTTATGAAATGAATCCTATCCAATGCCAGCACATCTTTTCTTAGATGAGGAGCCCAAAATTGTTCACAATACTCAAGGTGAGGCTTCACCAGTGCCTTATAAAGCCTCAGCATCACATCCCTGCTCTTGGATTGGATGCTAACATTGGATTTGCCTTCCTCACCACTGACTCTACCTGCAAGTTAACCTTTAGGGTGTTCTGTAGAATGACTGCTAAGTCCATTTTCATCTCAGCTTTTTGGTTTTCTCCCCATTTGAAAAAAAAAATCTGCACATTATTTCTACGACCAAAGCGCATGACCATGTATTTTCCAACATTGTATATCATTTGCCACTTTCTTTCCCATTCTCCCCATTCAAGTCCTTGTCCAGCCTAACTGTTTCCTCAACACTACCAGCCCCTCCACCAACCTTCGTATCATCTGCAAACTTGGAAACAAAGCCATCTACTCCAGGACAAGAGGGTATGACTTCATGATTGAAGGACTTCCTTTTAGAACTGAGATGCGGAGAAATTACTTTAGTCAGCGGGTGGAAAATCTGTGGAATTTGTTATCACAAGTGGCTGTTGAGGCCAAGTCATATTTAAGTCAGAGATATATAGGTTCTTGATTAGCCAGGACATCAAAGGGTATGGGGTGAAAGCAGGGGAGTGGGGACAACTGGAAGAATTGGATCTGCCCATGAATGAATGGTGGAGCAGACTCGATGGGCCAAATGGCCTACTTCTGCTCCTATATCTTATCGTCTATTCCATCTGCTAAATCTTGATATACAGCTTAAAATGATGGTGTCCTAACACTGACCCCTGTGGAACACGAGTCACTGGCAGCCAACCAGAAAAGGATCCCTTTACTCTCATTTTCTGTTCCCTACCAATCAGCCAATGTTCTAACCATGCCTGTAACTTTTCTGTAATACCATGGCCTCTTAACCTGATTACCACCTTCATATGTGGCACCTTGTCAAAGGCCTTCTGAGATTCCAAATATACAACATCCACTGCATCCCCTTTATCGATCCTGCTTGTAATCTACTGAAACAATCCCAACAATTTTATCAGGCAGGATATTCCATTATTGAATATTTAGTTTATCTGCCATCTCTTTATCCTGTGTTATTATATATCCGGCCTCATTTTCTGGCGGTCCTATGTTCACACTCATCTCTGTTTGATTTTTTTTTACAAAACTTGAAAAGCAATTTGATATTGTTTGCTAACTTGTTTTACAAAGACAGGTGTATAAAAATGGCCCGAAGGATCTTTGGAGAGCAGAGTCACCCCAACCACAACCTGTACCAGTTGCTACCATCCGGGATACGGTACCGCAGCATAAAAGCCAGGAGCAATAGGCTCCGGGACAGCTTCTTCAACCATGCCATCAGACTGATTAACTCGTGTGGACACAACTGTATTTCTATGTTATATTAACCAGCCTGTTGTACATACTATTCATCATAAATTACTATAGATAGCACATTGCACATTTAGATGGAGACATAACGTAAAGATATTTAATCCTCATGTATATGAAGGACGTAAGTAATAAAGTCAATTCAATTCAAATCAATTTCTTGTTTATTTTTCCCCTCCCAATAATTATTTTAGTTCCTCTCTGTAGATATTTAAAAGCTTCCCAATCCTCTGTCTTCCTACTAATGTTTTGCTTAGTTGTATGCCCTCTCTTTTGCCTTTACAATAACTTGTCTTCCCTTGTCAGCCACGGTTTTACTATTTTGCCATTTGAGTATTTATTTATTTATGGAATACATCTATCCTTCACCTTCCCCATTTTCCCAGAACCTGACACCATTTCTGCTCTGCTCTCATCCCTGCCAGCATCTCCTTCCAATTTGCTTTGGCCAACTCCTCTCTCAGACCACTGTAATTTCTTTCTCTTCTCTGAAATACTACAATGTCAGACTTTACTTTCTCCTTATCAAATTTCAAGTTGAACTCATTCATGTTGTGAGCACTGCTTCCTAAGGGTTCTTTTAACTACTCACCTCTGGTTCAATACATAACACCCAATCCAGTAGAGCTGTTCCCCGAGTAGGCTCAACGACAAACTGCTCTAGAAAGCCATCACATTGCATTCAACAAACTCACTCTCTTGAGATCCTTTACCAACCTGATTTTCCCAATTGACCTGCATGTTGAAATCTCCCAAGATTATCGTAACATTGTCCTTTTCATCAGCCTTTTCTATTTCCAGCTGTAATCTTTGGGCCTCAACTCACTGACTGTTGGGAGGCCTGTATATGACTGCTGTCCGTGTCATTTTTACTTTTGCAGTTCCTTACCTCAACCCACAAGATTCAACATCTTCCAATCCTATGTCACATCGAGCTGCTGATTTACAAGCAGAGCCACACCACCCCATCAACCTTCCTTCCTTCCTCCGATACATTGTGTAACCTTGGACATTCAGCTCCCAACTACAACCATCCTTCAGCCACGATTCCGTGATGGCCACAACATCATACCTGACAATCGGTAATAGTGCAACAAGATCATCCACCTTATTTCTCATACTCCATGCATTGAGATATAACACTTTGTGTACTGTATCTGCTACCCTTTTTAATTCTGCATCCCTAATGCACTGATACTCACTCTGCTGGCTGCAATTTTCTCCTCTCATCTGTCCGCCCTATCTGACAGTCTGACTGCACGCTATCTTTGCATTTTTACCATCAGTCCTATCCCTTCACTCCACTTCCAACCCCCCACCAAATTAGTTTAAATCCTACCCAACAGGTCTATGAAACATCTCTCACCGAGAATATTGTTCTCCCTCGGGTCGAGGTGTGACCCATCCCTTTTGAGCAGGTCATTCCTCCACCAGATGAGATCCCGATGATCCAAGAACCTGAATCCCTGTTCCCAGCACCATCTTCTTAGCCATGTTTATCTGTCAAATTATCCTGTTTCTACCCTCACCAGCACGTGGCACAGGCAGCAATCCAGAAATTACAACCCTGGGGGTACTGCTTCTGAGCTTTCTACCAAGCTCTCCAAATTCTTTTCAGGACCTCTTTGTTTTTACTTCCTATGTAATTGGTCCCAAAATGCAACAAGTTATCTGGCTGTTTTCCCTCCCTCTCTAAATGCTGCAGACACGATCTGAGACGTCCCTGACCCTGGCACCTGGGAGGCAACATAGCATTCAGATGTTCCCCTCATGTCTGTTTCCCGAAAGATTGTGTCCCCTATCACTGCTGCTCCCCTCTTCTCCCTCTAACAACAGTGAGAGTTGCCGATCCAGAAGGGGGAAGACCTGCGTCAATCAGACACTGGACTCACAGGGCACAAAAAGGACGTGTATTTTCCTGACAATCCCAGTAACCACACTGATACCCGCTTTTATTCCCTGCAATACCATGAAATATGTATTAATTTCCCAACTCCTGTGGCAGGATTTGTGACCCTGTGCTGGTGTGATCAGGGGTCTGACATCTCCAGCTAACCATGTG
This sequence comes from Hemitrygon akajei, assembly GCF_048418815.1. Taxonomy (NCBI): domain Eukaryota; kingdom Metazoa; phylum Chordata; class Chondrichthyes; order Myliobatiformes; family Dasyatidae; genus Hemitrygon; species Hemitrygon akajei. The sequence goes on along the minus strand of NW_027331996.1, from coordinate 1,494,513 downwards.
ACAGTGATGCCTCCCAGTCGGTGCCATTGATGTGGAATAAGCTTCAGTTCCCCTTCAGCCTATTGTTACAGCCAATCTTTGCCTCAAATTATAACTTAACTGGACAAGTCATAAACAAGGAAAACTGAATCTTTGTAAGTTTTACCTCGCTTAATAGCATCAAGTTTTTCTCTCAGTCCTGTGTTCAACAAATAGGGATGATAGAATTTTCCAACCGGTAGGGCTTCATCTGTCACTGACAATTCCTGGACATCGTCACTGATTCTGTAAATATTAAACTGCTGGTGATAAACTGGAATTTTGAAGTATTTTACAAATCCATACAGGGTTTCAGTAAAGAGCATGTCCTACCTCCTGTTCCGACGAGATTCCTCCTGAAATAAATAAAAGCACAAATCTGATTAGACTTGGACTTACTTTCCACATCCTGAATTTCATCCAAATCATTACAAGGTGCTGAAAATTCCCACTCCCACAGTCACAAACACACACTAGCAATACAGAACCACGGGGTAAATTACAGGGAAAGTTTCTGAAAGTTGGACCATTACTGAGAGGATGAAACTTACGGGAAAGACAGGACAGGCTGTGCATTACCATCTGGATAAGGCGTCAGAATGATAAAATGGAACAATTTAAGATTAGTGATGGATTTGCTTGCGCGAAGGTGGAAAAAGTACCTCATTGTGGCGAACACGAAAGGACACAGGTGCTTGGAAGTAGTACGGAGGAAATGTCGGGTAAGTGTTTTGGAATGGGTGGAATGAGCTGCCGGCAAGGAAGGTGAAGGCGGATGCGATAGGGTCTTTCAAGAGAATCCTACATAGGTACATGGAGCTTAGAAAAATAGAAAGCTGTGGGTGACTCGAGGTAATTTCTAAAGTAAGTCGATGTTCGACACAGCATTGTGGGCCAAAGAGACTGTATTGTGCTGTAGGTTTTCTTTGTTTCTATGTTTCTATTTATGGGGAGACCTTCAGTCAAAGATAAAATGCCAGGTGGTTTTTAGTAAATCCCACAAGAAATTTAGTGAAGAGGATGTGGAACTCAGTGCCACAGAAGTGGTTGAAATGGAACAGCAGAGATTGAATGTAATGGGGAGGCTGGATAAACACGTGAGGGACCAGGGAGTTCGGGGCACTGTTGCTGGGTGTGGTGAGGAGGTGGCAGGAGGCTTGTGCAGAGGGGAAATTGATAGAAGATGGACCGAATGGCCTGCTCATGACGGAGAATGGGACACAATCCCATGTAAAACTTATCCGAAAAAGTAGAGACAGTGAAAGTTTCTGTAATTTGATGGAAACGAGATATAGAGGAAAAGTCTGATGTGTGGGTCACATTCTTTGTTCTCACTGATGGACAGAGAGACCCTCACAGCCACCGCACCAGACACACTCACAGCCTGTGACTGGAACTTGGTGTTAATGGGAGTTTTAGAGGATATTTAATGCGGTAATTAAGGACACAGTCAGCAGCTCTGTGTTATGATCAGAGTAAATCATTTCAGAAAAGATTACATTCTGTCCTGGGATGTACAGAAGTTGTGGAAGTCCAGTTTTTGGACAACAACAACCCTGAATAGTTGCATCAATTGTCTGTGAGAAACAGTTTACTGCCATTTGTAAATGCTGTGTGTAGGAGCAACGCATCTGTTTTCTGTCTGCATATCTTCTGTTGACCGATTAATTGCAGTTTAATTATGCTGAAATTTCATCGCTTAAATATTGTATGTTGCTGATAAACAACATACTGGAGGTTCATCATGCAAGGAGAACACTCTGTGTAAGGTCACCAGCAGTGGCAATTGATTTGGTAGAATTGGCCTCTGTGCTGTGTTCATTTCAAATATACCACTGTTCATTTAGTTCAATTTGACAGAAATAAATTGAAATATAATCCCTCACCTTGAGAAACATCACACTGTCTTTTTGATCCATCTGTTCCTTTAACTTTAAGATTTCCTCCAGAATAATCCTTACACTCTCTAGAATCTTAAGAAGAATTATCTCCATTGGGTTGAGAATCCTCTTCTCTTCTTCCCTGAGATCCCTGAGTAAGCTCTGCTCTTTCTCAGTGATAATCTGGCGCAGTTCAGCAAACTGGGGTGTGATGTGGGTCTGAACGCTGCATGACTGTTTCTATCGAATGAAAGGTGAAGATTAGTTTACTGCATTGCTGTGTTGTATTTCCTTATGACATAAACGTTACCATTCGGTCCATTGGGGTCCATACTACTGAGACATTCCCGTCAACCCCTTTCCCTCACGTTTTCCTGAAACCTATTCTCACTTATTGACCCATAAACTCCCATCTGATTCACACACACCCTCCCCACCTTTGCAGGGTTAATTGTCATTAACCATTCATCCGGCATGTCCTTGGAATGTGTCTGAAACTGTCATGGTCACAGGGAGAGCATGCAAACTCCACACAGACAGCAGCAGAGTTCAGGATCGAACCCAGGTCACTGGAGCTGCGATACTCTGCTATTCTGCATTAACTGGAGCAAAACTCGACAGTAATATCAGAAATTCCGCTCAGGAAGCCTCCCCTGAACTCCGGAAATCTTCTCTTTCTGTTGCTGCTCCTTTTCCTGGAAGTCTGATTTCTTTTTTGTGAGAGAGTCTAAGGAAGATTCTAGCTGATCCTGGAAGTCAGAGAGTGAAGGAAATTGAAACAAAGATGCATCAAAAGAAACAGGTTATCAAACCCGATTATCACACAAAATGCCGGAGGAACTCAGTGAGTCAGGCAGCATCTATTCAGGGGAAATAAACAGTCGGTGTTTCGGGATGAGACACTTCATTAGGACTGGGAAGGAATGGGACAGGAGCCAGAATAAAAAGGTTGGGGATGAGAACCAGCTGACAGGTGACGGGTGAGACAACGTGAGGGGGAACGTGGGGGAGGGTGATGAAGTGAGAAACTGAGAGGGGACAGGTGGATGAGGTAAAGGGCTGGAGAAGAAGGAATCTAATACGAGAGGACAATCGACCATGTAAGAAACGGGAGGAACTGGGCTGTTTGCGGCCCTGAATGGTGACGAGGGAGGAGGTTAGGAGTCAGGTGTAGCACTTGTCCCGCTTGCAGGTAACATTGCCAGGAGGGAGATCAGTGGGTAGGAGCGAGTGGGTAATGGAGTTATAGTACGTAATGGACAATCCTTACAGAGCGCGGAGAGTTGTGGGGAGGGGTGGGTCTGGGCTGTTGGAGGGAGAGATGTATTTGGTGGTAGAATCCCGTTGGAGATGGCGGAAGTTGCGGGGAATGATGTGTTCGATGTGAAGGCTCCTGTGGTCTCAGGCAGAAGAATGGAGGATAGAGTGAAGATCAAATTCGGGTTAGTTTTACCTTGTAGATTTTAACAGCTTCTTTAATCGGCATGAAGCGGTGCTCTCTGTGTTCCTGCGCGTCTCTACAGACCAGACAGATCAGTGTCTTGTCCGTTTCACAAAACAGCTTCAGTTCTTCCTCATGTTCCTCGCAGTGACGTTTACTTTCCTTCCCTTTCGGGCTCAGGCTTAGATTCCGAACTTTTTGTGTCAGATTTGCTAAGGCCCGGTTCACCCTGAGGGTGCGGTCAGTAAACACCTCTCTACATTCCGGGCAGGAGTTTCTCTGCTCCCTTTCCCAACACTGTGTGATACAAGAGCGACAGAAGTTGTGTCCGCACTCCAGTATAACCGGATCGGTGAAGAAATCCAGGCAAACGGGACAAATTGCCTCCTCGCTCAAACTCTCGACCTGTCCTTTCGAAGCCATGTTAACTCGCAGCACTTCCTGATTCAGAATGCTTTCACTTTCGGGGAGGGGCTGATCCCCTGCAGTACCGCAATTGTCCACTACGCGCGCTGCAGACTCAGAGAGTGAACATTATGTTGCTGTCTGAGGGAAGGGATTGTATCTATATCAGTGAGGGATCAGAAACAGATTAAGCATGTCGGAACAGTCTCAGGGAATGAACATTCTGCTGCTGGATGTGTTCAATGGGAAGTAATAGTGGTAATTTCCGTCGCAGGGTGGGATCAGCAACACATTAAACAGATCAGAACAGAAATGAAAATTCGGCCGTGGACTGTCTGAGCCCGGCTCCGAAAGGAGCGGCGTTGGGCCTGGGGTTTGCAACCTCATCCCAAAAAGTGGCAGTGCACAGAAATGTCAAATGAACCGCCAAAGGCCTCATCACTGGGATCGGAAGGAACTTCCTCTGGAAGACGATTGAAGTCGTGCGGAGAAAGGAGAAGCCACAGGGCCGGTAACCTTCGCCCTGGACAGGGGACTCTGACGAGCTGCTGTTGGCGGCCTGTGTCCCGGTAGGCGTGATGGGCTAAAGAGGAAGCAGAACAGAAATAAAGCCGGAGAGAAGAGCCTGGTTCAGTCTGAGGCAGGACTGAAAGGGACAAGTTCTGAAAAGAGAGGCACAAGAAACTGCAGATGCTGGAATCTCGAGTAACAAACTCGAGGGGCTGAGCGGGTCAGGCAGCATCTTTGGAGAGAAATGTAAAATCGACTTTCAGGTCGAGATCCTTCAGCTGGACTGTCTGAACTCGAAATCTCGATTGCCATTTCCCTCAGTCTAAGGGTAGATAAATCTCCCGGACCAGATGGAATGCACCCTCGTGTTCTGAAGGAAGGATCTGTGGAGATTGCGGAGGCATTAGCAATTTCCCTCTCCCCAGGTAAGGTTTGGCACGATGATCAAAGTAGTTCATCGCCCCGTTGATAAACAGACACAAGGTGTTGGATTCGGCCCGGTGCATCCCGGGTGGATCCTCCCAACCACTGAGCACATCGACATGAAACGCTGTCGGAGTAGAGCAGCATCCATCATCAGAGATGCTCACCACCCAGGCCAGGCTCTTTTCTCGCTGCTGAAATCGGGTATAAGGTACAAGAGCCTCAGGACTCGCACAACCAGATTCAGGAACAGTTACTACCCCTCAACCATCAGGCTCAGGAACAACACAGGATAACTACACTCACTTACCGTCCATTGAGATGCTCCCACAACCAATCATCGTAACAAAATGAGTGAAATCGGAGGTGGTTTGACTGAGACTGATCGCATTGGGCCTGTCTCAGAATTAGAGAAGTAAAAGGGACAGGCTCAATCTCACAGGATATTGACAGGGTTGGGGCAGGAACAGCAGGACTTGTTCAAGTATATAAAAATACAGGTGAGAGCAGATACAGGACAGATAGAAAATGATGCTGGAGAAATTGTAATGGGAGATAAGGAGATGGCTGAGGAACTGAACGAGTATTTGCATCAGTCCTCACTGAGGAAGATATCAGCAGTATACCGGACACTCAAGGGTGTCAGGGAAGAGAAGTGTGCGCAGTCACAATTACAACAGAGAAAGTACTCAGGAGGCTGAATAGTCTCAGGGTAGATAAATGTCCTGGACCAGATGGAATGCACCCTCGTGTTCTGAAGGAAGTATCTGTGGAGATCGCGGAGGCATTAGCAAAGATCTTTCAAAAGTCACTAGATTCTGGACTGGTTCCGGAGGACTCTGCTATTTAAGAAGGGGGCAAGGAAGCAAAAAGAAAATCATAGACTTGTTAGGTTGACATCGGTGGTTGGGAAGTTGTTGGAGTCGATTGTCAAGGATGAGGTTACGGAGTACCTGGAGACATATGACAAGATAGGCAGAACTCAGCATGGTTTCCTTGAAGGAAAATCCTGCCTGACAAACCTAGTGCAATTTTTTGAGGAAATTACAAGTAGGCTAGACAAGGGAGATGCAGTGGATGTTGTGTATTTGGATTTTCAGAAGGCCTTTGACAAGGTGCCGCATATGAGGCTGCTAAACAAGATAAGAGCCCATGGAATTACGGGAAAGTTACATATGCGGATAGAGGGTTGGCTGATTGGCAGGAAACAGAGAGTGGGAATAAAGGATCCCATTCTGGTTGGCTGCTGGTTACCAGTGGTTTTCCACAGGGGTCCGTGTTGGGGCCGCTTCTTTTTATGTTATATATCAACGATTTGGATTATGGAATAGATGGCTTTGTGGCTAAGTTTGCTGATGATACAAAGATAGGTGGAGGGGACAGTAGTGCTGAGGAAACAGAGAGTCTGCAGAGAGACTTGGATAGATTGGGAGAATGGGCAAAGAAGTGGCAAATGAAATACAATGTTGAAAAGTGTATGGTCATGCACGTTGGTAGAAGAAATAAACGGGCAGACTATTATTTAAATGGAGAGAGAACTCAAAGTTCTGAGATGCAACGGGACTTGGGAGTTCTCGAGCAGGATACCCTTAAGGCTAACCTCCAGGTTGAGCCGGTGGTGAAGAAGGCGTATGCAATGCTGGCATTCATTTCTAGAGGAATAGAGTATAGGAGCAGGGATGTGATGTTGGGGCTCTATAAGGAACGGGTAAGACCTCACTTGGAATACTGTGTGCAGTTTTGGGCTCCTTATTTAAGAAAGAATTTGCTGACGTTGGAGAAGGTTCAGAGAAGGTTCACTGGAATGATTCCGGGAATGAGAGGGTTAACATATGTGGAACATTTGACCGCTCTTGGACTGTACTCCGTGGAGTTTAGAACAATGAGAGGGAACCTCACAGAAACATTTCGAATGTTGAAAGGCATGGACAGAGTGGATATGGCAAAGTTGTTTCCCATTATGGGGGAGTCTAGTACGAGAGAGCATGACTTGAGGATTGAAGGGCGCCCATTCAGAACTGAGATGCGAAGAATTTTTATTAGCCAGAGGGTGGTGAATCTGTGGAATTTGTTGCACAGCCTCAGGGTAGGGGGACCCCTTTCATAACAGAGATGCGGAGAAATGTCTAGATAAGGTGTGGTGAATTTGTGGAATTCGTAGCCACATGCAGCTGTGGAGGCCGGGTCGTTGGGTGTCATTAAGGCGGAGATTGATAGGTTCCTGATTGGACATGACAGCAAAGGCTACGGGGAGAAGCCGGGAACTGGGGATGAGGAGGGAAAAAGGATCATCCGTGATCGAATGGCGGAGCAGACTCGATGGGCTAGGCGGCTTAATTCTGCTCCTGTGTCTTATGGTTTTATGTTCTGAGTGAAGGGCAGAACAGGCGCAATGGGCCGAATAGCCACGCCTCCTCCTGTTTCTTATTTTATAAAACACGAGTTCCGCTTTGCGCCTTGTTCTCCCTTGGCCTTCAGCCTGTGGATTGAGCAGGGGAGCGGTGAGAGCTCCGGAGATCCATCAGCAGCCGCTGCGGTTATTTCATGTTCCTGTTATTTATTGCTAATTATTTATATTTGTATTTACACAGTTTATTGTCTTCCGCACTCTGGCTAATCATTCACAGATCCAGTTATAGTTACTATTCTGTCGATCTTCTCTGTGTCCGCAGCAAAATGCTTCTCGGGGTTGTATGTGGTGAGTTATCCGTACTCTGATAATAAAATTTACCCTGAAGTTTGAGTTTCGGGGAAATTCCTTCCATTCTGAGAGCAAACTGTGACTGACATCTCCAGCTTCCGGTAGCAGCCCGTCAGTCACACTCACAGCCAATCAGCGGCATCGCTGGGAGAGTCTTGCTCATATTGGTTGAGGAGTGTCAGTGGGCGGGATGCTGAATGTTCGGAGCGGTCCGAGGTTTGGAGCTGAGAGCGAGTGGACCCGGGGAGAGGCCGGAGATTGGGAGCTACATTTCGGGTAAAGGTTGCAACACCGGCCGGGTGAATCCTTCCCATGACGGAGATTCCGTGAGATGTTTCAGCTGCACGGAGGGTGCCCGGTCTTTTCCCGCCAAGAATCAGGGGCCTGTTGTCGGGAGTTTTCTGTCAGACCAGTTTCCTGCTGCTGGGAGCCCGGATCTGACCCGCAGCGGCTGGTGATGGATCTCCGGTGCTCTCACCGCTCCCCTGGGTAATCGGACGTGCTGAAGGCCAAGGGAGAACAAGGTGTAAAGGTAAATTCGTGCTTTCGAAAATAAGAAACTGCAGCAGGCGTGGCCATTCGGCCCCTTGCCCCTGTTCAGCCTTTCACTCCGATCATGGCTGATCTTTGACCTCAGCGACACTTTCTTGCAACGTTCCCATCTTCGCTGAGCCCTTCAATATTCCTTGTGAATTTAGAAACCTTGTGGGGAAAAAAATCCAAAGATTTGCCACACTCTAAGTCCTGTCAGATGACATCGGATTCTGAGTCTGTGACCCCTTATTCAACACCCAGTGAAGAAAAACACCATTCCTGCCCCACCCTGTCAATACCCTGTGAGACTGTCTGTCTCAGTCAGACCACCTCTTATTTCTCTAATTTTGAGACAGGCCCAGTCAAAGTGTAATCTCTCTGAGGACACTACCTCCCCCCCCAAAGCAATCTCTGAAACCTTCTCTTCATTCCCTTCATCCCACAGGCTGACTCCGGGAGGGAGACCAGACCTGTGCACAGTGTTCCATGTACGCTCTCACCAGGACCCCATATACCTTCAGAGGAGATCTTTATTCTTCTATTCAAACCTTCCTTCCCATTCAATGCTCTTTATTTAATATCGAACTCAAACAGTGCACAGACACAACACAGCCTCGGCCATGAATTTAAAGGGCAGGTGTTGCAACAGTTTGAGCTTCATACCGGGGGCCACGGAGCAAGCAGGGTGTCACAAAGGGAGGAATGTGGGAGTGTTGTATGTCTGAGCCCAGCTGTGTGTGTTTGTGTATCAGAATCAGGTTTAATATCACCGGCACATGTGGTGAAATTTATTGTTTTGTGACAGCAGTACATTGCAATACATAATAATAAACGTATAAATCACAATAAGTATTTACAAAAGTAAATTCAAAACGTATTGCAAAACCGGAGGGAAAATACAGAGGAAATGTTCTTGAGTTCATTGTCCATTCAGAAATCTGATGGAAGAGGGAATGTGTCCTGAATGTGTCCTGGATGCTGTGGAGTCCAGTGCCCATGAAGGAGCTGGCTGAGTTTACAACTTTCTGCAGCATTTTCCGATCCTGTGCAGTGGCCTCTCCATACCAGGCAGTGAAGGAACCAGTTAGAATGCTCTCCACAGTACATCTGTGGAAATCTGCAAGTGTCTTTAGTGACAGACCGATTCCCCTCAATCTCCGAATGAAATATAGCCGATGTTGTGCCTTCATTGTAACTGCATCAATATGTTGTGCCCAGGATAGTTCCTCAGAAATGTTGACAGGCAGGAAATGGAAACTGCTCACCCTTTTCACTTCTGATCCCTCGATGAGGACTGGTGTGTGTTCCCTCGAGTTCCCCTTCCTGAATCCACAATCAATTCCTTTGTCTTCATGATGTTGAGTGCAAGGTTGTTGCAGTGACGCCACTCAACTTGCTGATCTATCTCACTCCTGTACTCCTCCTCGTCACCATCTGAAATTCCAGCAACGATAGTTGTGTCATCAGCAAGTTTACAGATGAGCCTAGCCACACAGACATGGTGTAGAGAGAGTAGAGCAGTTGGCTGAGCACGCATCGTTGAGGTGTGCCAGTGTTGATTGTCAGCAAGGAGGAGATGTTATTTCTGATCCACACAGACTGGAGTCTCCTGGTGAGGATCCAGGTGCAGAAGGAGGTACAGAGGCCCAGGTTTTGGAGCTTGTTGATTACAATTGAGGGTCTGATTGTGTTGAACGCTGAGCTGTAATCATCAGCCTGACTTGTATATTGCTATTGTCCAGGTGATCTAAGGCTGAGTGGAGAGCCAGTGAGATTGCATCTGCTGTAGGTATATTGTGGCGATCGGCAAATTGCAGTGGGTCCAGGTCCATGCACAGACCGGAGTTGAGTCTAGTCATGACCAACCTCTCAAAGCACTTCATCACAGTAGATGTGAGCGCCACTGGGTGATAGTCATGGAGGCAGTTCACCCTGTTCTTTTTGGGCACCAGTATGATTGTCACCAGAGTGTGTGTGTGTGTGTGTGTGTGTGTGTGTGTGTGTGTGTGTGTGTGTGTGTGTGTGTGTGTGTGTGTGTGTGTGTGTGTGTGTGTGTGTGTGTGTGTGTGTGTGTGTGTGTGTGTGTGTGTGTGTGTGTGTGTGTGTGTGTGTGTGTGTGTGTGTGTCCCTTTAACTGTACAATTTAAAATCTACAAAGTAAATTTATTATCAAAGTTTAAGCATGTCATCATGCACAATCCTGGTTTCATATTTTTGGGGAAAATTCAGGAAATCCAAGAGCCATAATAGAATCACTGACAGACTGACCCCAACAGGACGGACTAAAAACTTAATGCAAAAGACAATAAACTGTGAATATAAAGGAAATAACAATAATAAATAAATGAGAAATAAAGATGAAGAACATGAGATGAAGGGTCCTGGAAAGTGAGTCCAGAGGTTGTGGGAACGGTTCAGTGAAGGGGTTACTGAATTTCGGTGAAGTTATGCCCTCTGGTTCGAGAGCCTAATGGTTCAGGGGTAGTCGCTGTTTCTGACCTGGTGGTGTGGGCCTGAGGATCCTGCACCCTCTTCCAGATGGCTGCAGTGAGAAGAGAGCATGTCCTTGTTGGTGTGTGTCCTTCCTAATGGATGCTGCTTTCCTGTGACAGCACTCCACAGAGATGTGCTCGGTGGAGGGGAGGGTTTTACCCGTGATGTACTGGGACATATCCACTACTTTGTGTAGGATTTTCCTTTCAAGGGTTTGCTGTTTCCATACCAGGCCACGATGCAGCTACTCTCCACCGCACATCTGTAGATGTTTGTCAAAGTTTTATGTCATGCTGCAGCTTTGCAAACTTCAAAGGAAGGAGAGGCACTGCCGTGCTTTCTTCGTAATTGCACTGAGATTAGATTATGAGGACACTCAGTCCGTTTATTGTCACCTTGGAAATTTTCACCTTTTATTGTTTTACAACATTGAGACAGAGTGGATTTAGATTTGTTTTATTCACACTGATCAACAGAAATAAAAACTCTCTTGTGTCAATGTGAAAATAGATCACCAAAAAGGGAAAAAATTAATTACAAATATAAAATAGAAAATAATATAATTCAATACAATCTGTATCATTGGACATGAAGCTCCCAGCTATAATCTTCCTTCGGCCACCATTCAGTGATGCCCACAATGCCAATCTGTAACTGAGACACAAGTTCATCTCCCTTACTCCATGTATTGCACACATTCAAATATAAAACCTTCAGTTCCGTATTCATCACCTTTCTCATTTTCTCGCCCTTTTGCATTGAAACTCATCCCGCCCACTGAAATGTTGCCCTATCGTCAGCCTCTCGATGGTGGCAGTCTCACTACACACTGCCGCTGTTTGAAAACTAACAACATTCTCCTCAGCCCTATCAGTCCAGTTCAGATCTGCTGCCAAATTAGTTTAAAACCTCTCGGACAGCTGTAGCAATCCTACCCGCATGGATATCAGCAGACACTGACCCTCCCCACCCCCTGAGTTCTGGTGTAAACAGTCCCTGTTGTACAGGTCCTATGTTCACTAATGATCCCGGACCCTGCCCCTCCGCACCAGTTTCACAGCCACACTGTCATCTGTCAATCATCCTGTTCTTACCTTCACTGGCACGTGGCTCAGGCAGAATCGAGGGATCATTACACCTGAGGTCCTGCGTTTCACTGTTCTACTTCAGTCCCTAACATATCTATTGCGATATGCACAAATATTTCTGGTGGCCACAGTTGCCGGCTCCTTCTGCTCATCTCCCCTGTGTGATCAATTGGAGACCCCTCAGAGGTCATTGAAGTAGCTGCAGACGTCCAACAGCGGCCTCGATAACCACCTGCTGAGGCTCCCTCTGCATCGGCTGTTGTTCCCACGCCCGGAGGGGCCGGGACGGAATGGCTCCCTGAATTAACACCTGTTAGCCGGGAACAGACACGGCAGATAACAAAATCAAAGGGAATAAGATCTGAGCCAGCAGATAGATCTTTCGGGGAAATTTCAGACAGTTTCCCGGAATAATGGTGAGAGATATTCCAATTTCAAAGCCCTGGACCCCAGTGAGATGTGGAGACTGATTAGTAATGCTTCTGACCCGCTAGAAAAACCAATGGCGTTCCATAATTGGCTCACACAGACTTGCCAAACTCTCCAGACCCTGACCGGGGACTTGTGCCACTCCTCAGGGTTATATATGGAAACTCTCGGGCAGGGACAGGGAGTGGGTTCCCCTTTCCAGACCCTGCCCGGGGACTTGTCTGCACTCCTCAGGGTTATATATGGAACCTCTCGGACAGGGACAGGGAGTGGGTTCCCCTTTCCAGACCCTGCCCAGGGACTTGTGCCAATCCTCAGCGTTATATATGGAACCTCTCGGACAGGGACAGGGAGTGGGTTCCCCTTTCCAGACCCTGCCCGGGGACTTGTCTGCACTCCTCAGGGTTATATATGGAACCTCTCGGACAGGGACAGGGAGTGGGTTCCCCTTTCCAGACCCTGCCCAGGGACTTGTGCCACTCCTCAGGGTTATATATGGAACCTCTCGGACAGTGACAGGGAGTGGGTTCCCCTTTCCAGACCCTGCCCGAAGACTTGTGCCGCTCCTCAGGGTTATATATGGAACTTCTCGGACAGGGACAGGCGGTGGGTTCCCCTTTCCAGACCCTGCCCGGGGACTTGTGCCACTCCTCAGGGTTATATATGGAACCTCTCGGACAGGGACAGGGAGTGGGTTCCCCTTTCCAGGCCCTGCCCGGGGACTTGTGCCACTCCTCAGGGTTATATATTTAACCTCTCAGACTGGGTCAGGGAGTGGGTTCCCCTTTCCGGACCCTGCCCGGGGACTTGTGCCACTCCTCAGGGTTATATATTTAACCTCTCAGACTGGGTCAGGGAGTGGGTTCCCCTTTCCGGACCCTGCCCGGGGACTTGTGCCACTCCTCAGGATTATATATGGAACCTCTCGGAAAGGGACAGGGAGTGGGTTCCCCTTTCCAGACCCTGCCTGGGGACTTGTGCCACTCCTCAGGGTTATATATGGAACCTCTCGGGCAGGGAACGGGAGTGGGTTCCCCTTTCCAGACCCTGCCCGGGGACTTGTGCCACTCCTCTGGGTTACATATGGATACCTCTCGGACAGGGACAGGGAGTGGGTTCCCCTTTCCAGACCCTGCCCGGGGACGTGCCACTCCTCGGGGTTATATATGGAACCTCTCGGGCAGGGACAGGGAGTGGGTTCCCCTTTCCAGACCCTGCCCGGGGACTTGTGCCACTCCTCAGGGTTACATATGGAACCTCTCGGGCAGGGACAGGGAGTGGGTTCCCCTTTCCAGACCCTGCCCGGGGACGTGCCACTCCTCAGGGTTATATATGGAACCTCTCGGGCAGGGACAGGGAGTGGGTTCCCCTTTCCAGACCCTGCCCGGGGACTTGTACCACTCCTCAGGGTTATATATGGACTTAAATCTCTTTAAATGGACTGTGGAAAAGCGAGAGTGTGCACAGAGAACCGGTAGTGAGGAGATGGAGTTCGGGTCCCGACGATGAACCCAGAACAGGTGGCAGGATCGTGCGGACGGTACAGATGAAGGGGACACTTGGCTAAGGACAGAAACGGGGTTTGTAGAAAGAGGGGACATTGGGTCAGAGATTATCGCTCTGCAATCACTGACAAGAATAATAAGGGGCAGGAAGAGAGCCAGGATCACAGTAATACTTGGCAGAGTACCACATTTACTCTCCACAATCCCTTTGGTCCCGGATAGGGCAGGCCAGAGGGGACGGATCACAGTGATACTCGACAGAGTACCACATTTACTCTGCACAATCCCTTTGGTCCCGGATAGGACAGGCCAGAGGGGACGGTGATACAGGCAGCTGTGATCAGGCTCGCCACACGGGCAGGCTCTTTTCTCACTGCTGTAATCAGGTAGAAAGTACGAGAGCCTCAGGACTCGCCCCACCAGGGTCAGGAACAGTTACTACCCCTCAACCATCAGGCTGTGGAACAATACAGGATAGCTGCACTCACCTGCTGTCCATAGAGATGCTCCCACAACAAATCATCATACTGGGACTGTCTCCAAATGAGTGAAATAAGAGGTGGTTGGACTGAGACAGATCGCATTCCTGTCTCAGAATTAGAGAAATACAATCTCACAGGATATTTACAGCGGAAGGGCTGGAATGATGTTTCCCATAAGGTGTGGAACCAGCGCTCACAGACTCAAAATCCAAGGACAACTCAGCAGGACTGAGATGAGGAGAAATTTCCTCACCCAGAGTGCAGTGAATCATTGCAATTATCTCCACAAGGTTTCTAAATTGAATAGACATATCCTGGGGCTCAGCGGTGATGGGAAGTTGCAGGAAAGTGGTGCTGAGGTCAAAAGTCAAGCATGTTCTGAGTGAAAGGTAGAAGAGTTGCAAGGGGCCGAATGGCCACACCTTCTCTATTTCTGATTTTCTGAAACACGAGTTTACCTTTGCGCCTCACTGTTTCTCGTCCTGTCAGATTGAACAGGGAGCGCTGAGAGCACCGGACATCTATCGGCAGCCACTGCGGTTATTTCATGTTCTCGTTGTTTATTTGCATTGGCGAAGTTTGTTGTCTTCTGCACTCTGATTGATCTTTCAGTGATCCAGTTATAGTTACCATTCTGTAGCTTTGCTCTGTATGTTTGTAGGAGTTGTATGTGGTGACTTATATGTACTCTGTTAGTTTTTGGAATAGTCGCTTGGGGAATCTGAGGTGGAGGAGTATTTGGGGCTTTTTTAAAATTAGACATAGATATTACCCAACCAATGTTTATTTGGCAAAGGTTTAATTCTGATATTGAAACTAACTGTTCTTTTTGTGGTTTATATCCAGAGGATTTATTTCATCTGTTTTGGGATTGTGAATATGTTAAAACATTTTGGGTTGATGTTTGTCAATTTATGGATCAATATATTAATGTGGATTTTACTTTTTGTTTTCAAAATGTCTTATTTGGGTTTACTTATAACACCAAATCTCATAGGGATCATTTCTTTATCAGAAATCTGTTGTTAGTTTACAGCAAATTTTATATCCATAAATGCAAATACAGCATTTATAAACCTTCATTTATATTTTTACGTCAGACTGCAAACTATACGTTTATACTCTGAAACTACCCATAACCAGAAAGCTGTAAAGACTGTACAAATCTGTCAACCTTTTGGGTTATCACTGTAAATGTTCCTTTTTGTGACTCCTCTTAGATACAGTTCCTTCGGTCCAACAATATTTAGAGCGGATTTCCTTTTTTATTTGTATATTTAAAGTTAATAGTTATATATTTGTTGCTGCTTTCGTGTGATTCCCTGTCTTTGTTAGCATATGTTTAGTGTTTCTGTTTTTGTTTGTGTTCAATAAAAATTAAAAAAAAATAATAATAATAAAATTTACTTTGAACTTTGAGCCTCGGGGAACTTGCATTGATTCTGAGAACAAACTGTGACTGATATCTCCAGCTCCCGGTAGCAGCCCGCCCTCGGACACACTCACAGCCAATCAGAGAACTCCGCTGGGAGGATCTTGCCTCCATTGGCTGAGGCGTGTCAGTGGGCCGAAGTTTGGAATCGGGAACGAGTGGACCCGGTGAGAGACCCGAGATTGGGAGCAGCTCCCCGGGTAAAGGCTGCAACAGCGGCCGGAGATTTGAATCCTTCCGATGGCGGAGGTGAAGATTCGGGCGGAGATTCCGTGAGATGTTTCAGCCACACAGAGGGTGCCCGGTCTTTCCCCGCCGTGGATCGGGGCCTATTGTCCGGAGTTTCCTCCCAGTCCTGTCTCCTGCTGCTGGGATACGAGAGCTGGCCCTCAGCGGCTGCCGACGGAACTCCGGTGCTGTGAGCGCTCCCCTGTGCAAAAGGACAGGCTGAAGGTCAAGGGAGAACAAGGCGCAAAGGTAAACTCGGACTTTAGAAAAAGGAAACTGGAGCAGGCCATTCGGCCCTTTGTGTTTGTTCTGCCTTTCACTCAGAACATGCCTGATCTTTGCCCTCAGCGCCAGTTTCGCGCAACGTTCCCAGCATCGCAGAGCCACAAAATTTGTCCTTCGAATTTAGAAACCTTGTGGAGAAAATTCCAAAGATTCGCTGCCCTCTGGGTGAGGAAATTTCTCCTCATCTCAGTAGTGCTGTGGTGAACTCGGATTCTGTGACCCCGGTTCCTCACCACAGCCAAAGGAAACATCATTCCTGCCTCTACCCTGTCAATACCCTGTGAGACTGTGTCTGTCTCAGTCAGACGGCCTTTTATTTCTCTAATTTTGAGACAGGCCCGGTCAGTATAATCTCTCCGAGGACACTACCTCACCTCCTAAATCAATCTGGGAAATCTCTTCATTCCCTTCATCCCACAGGCTGACTCCGGGAGGGAGACCAGACCTGTGCACAGTGTTCCATGTACGCTCTCACCAGGACCCCATATACCTTCAGAGGAGAACATTATTCTTGTATTCAAACCTTCCTTCCCATTCAATGCTCTTCATTTAATATCGAACTCAAACAGTGAACAGACACAACACAGCATCAGCCATGTGGTGAAATTTGTCAGCCATACATTGCAATATCTAGGAATGAAAACCACAAATTACAGTAAGTATTTATAAAATTATACTTAAAATGTATTGCAAAAAGAGAAGGCAAATCCTGAGGAAGTATTTATCGGCAGAAGTGTGGTGAAATTTGTTCCTTTGTGTCTGCAGTACATTGCAATATTTAGTCATAAACACTACAGACTACAGTTAGTATGTGTAAAATTATATTTAGAATGTAGTGCAAAACGAGAGGAAAAATACTGAGGGGGTGTTCATGGGTTCTTTGTCCATTCAGAAATCTGACAGTGGGGAAGAAGCTGTTCCTGAACCGGTGAGTGTGTCTCCAGGCCCCTGTACATTCTTCTTGATGGTAGCAATGAGAAGAGGTCATGTCCTGGGTGATGGGGTCCTTAATGATGGATGCCACCTTTTTGAATGTGTCCTGGATGCTGTGGAGTCCAGTGTCCATGAAGGAGCTGGCTGAGTTTACAACTTTCTGCAGCATTTTCCGATCCTGTGCAGTGGCCTCTCCACACCAGGCAGTGAAGCAACCAGTTAGAATGCTCTCCACAGTACATCTGTAGAAATTTGCAAGTGTCTTTAGTGACAGACTGATTCCCCTCAATCTCCGAATGAAATATAGCCGATGTTGTGCCATCATTGTAACTGCATCAATATGTTGGGCCCAGGATAGTTCCTCAGAGATGTTGAGAGGGAGGAAATGGAAACTGCTCACCCTTCTCACTTCTGATCCCACGATGAGGACTGGTGTGTGTTCCCTCAACATCCCCTTCCTGAATCCACAATCAATTCCTTTGTCTTCATGATGTTGAGTGCAAGGTTGTTGCTGCGACACCACTCAACTTGCTGATCTATCTCACTCCTGTACTCCTCCTCGTCACCGTCTGAAATTCCACCAACAATAGTTGTGTCATCGGCAAGTTTATAGATGAGCCTAGCCACACAGACGTGGTGTAGAGAGAGTAGAGCAGTGGGCTGAGCACGCATCGTTGAGGTGTGCCAGTGTTGATTGTCAGCAAGGAGGAGATGTTATTTCTGATCCACACAGACTGGGGTCTCCTGGTGAGGATCCAGTTGCAGAAGGAGGTACAGAGGCCCAGGTTTTGGAGCTTGTTGATTACAATTGAGGGTCTGATTGTGTTGGACGCTGAGCTGTAATCAGCAGCCTGACTTGAGTTTTGCTATTGACCTGGTGATCAAAGGCCAAGTGTGAGCCAGTGAGAATTGTTGACAGATTGTAGCGATTGGCAAATTGCAGTGGGTCCCTGCACACAGACAGGAGTTGATTGACCATGACCAATCCATCAAAGCACTTCATCACAGTAGTGAGCGACACTGGGTGATAGTCGTTGAGGCAGGTCACCCTGGTATTTTTGGGCACTGGTATGATTGTCGACGTTTGTGTGTGTGTGTGTGTGTGTGTGTGTGTGTGTGTGTGTGTGTGTGTGTGTGTGTGTGTGTGTGTGTGTGTGTGTGTGTCTACGTGTGTTCGCACGCTTGAGCAGAGAGACAGTATTTGAGGCTTTCCAGTTGAATTCAGGTATATTTCCAGTAATTGGTGTGCCTCGAAAGATGGGTCACAGTGTTGGGCCGACCATTCAGATCAGAACAAAATAATTTACCCGGCAGGCTGAGCTCACAACCCGCTCTTGTGTTTCAGAGAGTTATTTACAAATTGAAATGTACAATTTAAAATGTGCAAAGTAAATGTATTATCAAAGTATAGGCATGTCACCATGTATAATCCTGGGATTTGATTATATTGTAAATTCAGTAAACTCAAGAACAATTATACGATGAATGAAAGATCGCCCCCAACAGGACAAACAAAACAACCATGTGCAAAAGACAACAAAATTCAAATACAAAAGAAAACTAATAAATAACCCAGAAAGAAACATCAAGAACATGAGATGAGGAGCTGTTGATTGTGTCCATTGGTTGTGGGAATAGCAAAGTTTAAGTATCTGGTCTCAATTTAGAAAATTTTTTGGTTTAGCGAATTTTTCATTATCATTTCCCAATCTCCTTAATTTTTTTTATCCCTTCCATGACTGACAAAGTCTTTAAGGATTGGGATGAACTGGGTATTAAGTGTTTTTGGGACTTGTTTATCTCAGGATCTCTTGCATCATTTGACCAATTGTCAAATAAATTTGCACTCCCAAAATCTCATTTTTACAGATACCTGCAAATTAGAGATTTTCTACGTTTCCAATTAGCTACTTTTCCTATAGGTCCTGATAAAAATTTACTGGACGCTCTTTTAAATTTAAAACCTTTTGTTAATGGTTCTATTACCGGTATCTATAACTTGTTGATTAATTCTAGACAAGACTTTTTAGATAAAATATAAAAAGCTTGGGAGGATGACCTAAATTGTCACATTTCTGATGATAGATGGAATAAAATTCTTAAGCGGGTTAATAAATCATCTTTCTGTGCTCGTTATGCTCTTCTACAATTTAAAGTGGTTCATAGAGCTTACATTTCTAAACAGAAGCTCTCCAGTTTTTACCCGAATGTTTCTCCACTTTGTAATAAATGCAACTCTGCTGATGCCTCTTTAATTCATATGTTTTGGTTTTGCCCTACAATTGAAAAGTTTTGGCGGGAAGTATTTCATACCTTCTCTCAACTTTTTAGGGTCCAATTTGACCCAAATCCCCTTACTGCCTTGTTTGGTATTATTGCAAATGAAGATATAACTTTAAATACCCCTAACCTACAGGTTTTAGTTTTTACCTCTCTTTTAGCAAGAAGAGCAATCCTGCTTAAATGGAAGGAGTCTACCCCTCCTACACATCTTCAATGGCTACATGAAATTATGTCATATTTAAATTTAGAAAAGATCCGCTGCTCAGTCTTAAATTCGAAACAATCTTTTTTATGATATTTGGGGACCTTTCTTAAATTACTTTTCCAATTTATAAAGTTTAACAGTGCACAGACTTTTATGTATATTTCTATCTTCTCTTCTTAAGTGAATACATTTTTTTTCTAATTATCGATTGTCATCCATTAGTTTTTTTCTTTGGTAGTTGGTAGGGGGTTGACTTTTTATATATATATATATAAAATATTTTATGATGTATGACCTATCTTTAAATGTTTGATTACAGAGTGGTATAACTTTATGTGTTATGCTATAACATTTTGATCAATTTTATTACACTATATGAATGTACACAAGTTATGTTGAGATGTATCTATGTGTTGCACTCTAAATCTTTTTTTTCTTCTGAATAAAAATATTGTAAAAAGAAAGAAGGACCTGTTGGTTGAGTGTAATAACTGTTCCTGAACCTGGGGTTGAGGCTCCTGAGGCTCATGCACCTTCTTCCTGATGGCAGCATTGAGAAGAGAGCATGGCCTGGGTGGTGGGGGTCCTTGATGATGGATGCTGATTTCCCGCGACAGCACTCCGCAGAGATGTGCTCAGTCGTGAGGAGAGTTTTACCCGTGATGTGCTGGGCCATATCTACTATGATGTGCTCGGCCATACTACTGAGGACAGACAGTTCCTGCTTTCTTGTAATTACACTTGTGTAATCATGCCCTGACCGATCGAAAGTCCATCAACCTCTGCCTTAACAAAAGGAAAAGCAGCGTCAGTCATCAAGGCAAGATGAGGTGAGGCACCTCCCACTCCATACCCATCCATTTCTGTCCCTCCCCCTCCCTACTCTCTTGCCTACAAACCTGGCTTTCACTCCCTACCATTCTCTTCTCTCTCTCCCTCCCCTCCCTCAACTTTCTCAACTCTCTCCTTTCTCACACTCTCAACTCTCTCCTCTCTCACACTCTCCTCCCCTTTCACTCTCTCCCCACACTTCCCACTCTCTCCCCTCTCTGCTTCACTCTTTCCTCCCCAGTATACCCCATTCTCCTACTCTTGAACCCTCTCTCCCCACGTTCTCTTTCTTTCACTCTCTTCCCTCCCTCTCCCCTTCCCTTTTCCCCTTTCTCCACCCCTCTCCAGTCTCCCCCACTCCCCCTCACCCTTTCTCTCAGATCAATGATTCTGTGCTCTGTTTACACTTGTTTAGTAGATTGTTCATATCACTTGTTCCTTCATCAATTCTTTCACTTTGTTTTAGACTTGGGATTGTGTTTTTCATTATATATTGTACTTCTCACTTACTGTAATCTAACAAACAATCCCGCAGTATCCTCGGGAAGTTCCCACTCCCCACTGATCGAATCCTCTCATCTTGCTGATCTCGGTCCAACACGTCCACTCTTTATTATTTTCCATCGAGGTTGCCTGACCTGCTGAGTTCCTCCAGCATTTTGAATGTGTTGTTCTCCGTTACACCAACTCCTCTCTGTTCCTTTCCTTTCCCATTTCCTGCACCTCTCTCCCTTCCACCATTCTTACCCATCTCTCCCACGCGCTCTCACTCCCTCTGTTCCTCTCTCACCCCGACTGTTCATTGCAGTCTCTCTCTCTCCCCCTTTATCTCTCTCTCTCTCTCTCACACACACACACAAACCTCTCCCCTGTATTACTCTCGCAATCACTCCCACACTCTCCTCCGCTCCAGCCCTCTCCATCTCTCCCGCCTCCACGCTGGTCCACTCCTTCCTTTCTCCCTCTCTCCTTCCCTCCCTCTCTATCACACCCCTGTTCCTGCTCTCCTGCTCTCCTTCTCTCGTTTGCTCAAATTTCACGTAAAATTGTTCTCCCTCTCTGCCTCCCCACCCTCTATCTTTGCTCACGTTCTTACCCTCCATCTTCCTTCTTCCCTCGGTGCCTCTCTTCACCCTCTATCACTGCACCCACTCGCTCATCCCCACTCTTACACTCTTCAACCTTTTGTCTCTGAACATTTCTCTCCCTCACTCTCTTTCTCTCTTCACCACTGTCACATCTGGCCTTCGGCCAAGGAGAGAGGGAAAAAGAGTTAGACGCAGATGGAGAGGGAGGAGTGAAACTGATCGAGTCAGCAATTGATTCTATCGGCATTGGCTTCGTTCAGTGACCCCAGCTCCACCTTGCTCCCCGACTGCATATCCTTCCCTCCATCCGTGCCTTCAAAGTACACTGAGAGAGAGAGAGAGAGAGAGAGAGGCAGAGAGAGAGAGAGAGGGAGAGAGATACTGAGAGAGGGAGAGAGACAGACAGAGGGAGAGAGGAAGAGAGGGAGAGAGACAGAGAGAGAGAGACAGAGGAGGGAGAGCAAGGGACAGAGAGAGAGGGAGAGAGATAGAGAGAGAGAGAGGGTGGGGAGAGAGTGAGACAGAGAGAGGGAGAGGGAGAGAGAGGAACAGAGTGAGAGAGACAGAGAAAGAGGGAGGGAGAACGAGAGGGAGAGATAGAGGGAAAGAGACAGAGAGGCAGAGAGAGAGGGAACAGAGAGAGAGAGACAGAGAGGGTGGGGAGAGAGTGAGACAGACAGAGGGAGAGGGAGAGAGAGGGAACAGAGCGAGAGAGAGACAGAGAGTGAGAGGGAGACAGACAGGAAAAGAGGTGGGGGAGAGAGAGAGCGTCAGGGAGAGAGACAGAGAGAGAGAGAGGGAGACAGACAGAGAAGAGGGTGGGGAGAGAGAGAGTGAGGGAGAGAGACAGATAGAGAGGGACAGAGAGACAGAAAGAGAGCGAGAGGGAGAGATGGAGAGAGGGAAAGAGACAGAGAGAGGAAGAGAGGGTGGGGAGAGAGAGGAACAGAGAGTGAGAGGGAAAGATGGAGAGAGACAGAGAGACAGGCAGAGAGAGAGAGGAACAGAGGGAGATAGAGAGAGGGTGGGGAGAGAGTGAGAGGGAGAGAGACAGAGACAGAAAGAGAGAGACAGAGAAAGAGAGAGAGAAACAGAGAGTTGAGAGAGAGACAGACAGAGGGAGAGATGGAGAGGGAAAGAGAGAGAGAGGGAGACAGAC